>NC_077231.1:182889602-183189602 GCF_027887165.1 Monodelphis domestica
GAATACTATTGTGCTATAAGGAATGATAAACAGGATGATTTTAGAAAGAGCTGGAAAGACCTATATGAACTGATGCAGAGTAAAATAAATAGAACTAGGAGAAAATTATATAATGCAATTATGCAATATTGTGGAATAATCAAATGTGATAGACTGCTACTAACAGCAATACATTGATCCATAACAATTCTGGAGATTTATGAAAAAGAATGCTATTTACCTCCAGAGAAAGAACAGTTAGAGTAGAAATGCAGATGAAAACATAATTTATCACTTGTTTATTTGGGTATATGATTTGTGGTTTTGGTTCTATAAGATTATTTGTTTTAAAAAGTGAATAATATGGAAATATGTTTCATGTGTAATTCATGTATAACCCAGAAAAAAGAATAATAAAAGAGATAAAAGAGTGATATTAGAGACTATAAAGTTCAAAGTCTTCATTTAACAAGTAAATAAGGCTTAGTTAAGGGAATCAAGTTGCCCCTGTTTTCAAAGAACTACTAAGTGCCCTAGTCAAAATTTTAAACTCAGGATTTCCTGACATCAAGCCTAGAGTTCTAGCTAGTGTATTACCTTAGTATTTCACATTTATTAATACTTCTTTCTCATAGTTTTGACCTCTTTTAGGGAAACAAAATGAATTGATGATTGATATCAAAACATTGGTTATATATTCAATGATATAATAAAACTTTGAAAATAAACTCTCTCCACAGTCAAGAATGGTAATCCTTTTTGAGTCCATATTTGTACTCTCAGATCTTTCTGGGTATAGTATTAATTAAGTCATATCTTCATTCAATAAATATTAATTAAACTAAAGCCTAATAACTGTACAGTGCTGGGAAAAAAGGACAATGTCTCACTCTTCAAGGAACTTACTGTCTACTATGTGAGGTAATAGGAGAGTGGTATTAAAGCATAACAGTTCACTGAAAGGAGAGCTCATTTTTAGTTAGGATGATCATGAATACACACATACACACACACACATACACACACACTCACACTCCTCCTACCTTCATAGAGAAAATGGAATTTGAGTTGGGCCATAGAATCATAGAACTTTAGTTCTGAGAGTATCAATGGAACTTGTCTAGTCTTATCTTTTTGCCCAAGAAATCTGTCTCCACTAAGGCATATAGCTTGTATTAAAAACATTTTCAGTAATACAAAATCTACTTAGAAGTTCTATTTTATTTTTGGAGGATTCCAATTATTAGAAAGGATTTATTCATACTGTCAAACTCTATTTCCTTGTAAGTTTTATCCATGAATCCAAGTTATTCACTCAAACTACTTGACCTCTGTAGTGCCTTCAGTTCTGTATCCATAACTATGATTTTCTTCTTAATTTCATCCCAGGCCCATATAAAAGCCTTTCAGATGCACAAAAATAGCTCTTAGTATAAAGATAGCTCTCTAAGACCATTGATGTGGGTAAGTATTTTAGCTAAAATGGAACTTCGTTTTTGTTTAGTGAGGAACTTAGTTTCTGTTTAGAGAGGAGACCTTTTATTTCTTGTAGATTGGAGAGGGCCTTCCATGCCAACGTTATGGTTCGATACTTTTTTCAATAGTCAGTGAGAGTCACTCAGGATTTTAAAGGGGAGGCAGATCAAAATAGTGGGTTAAAAAAAGTAGTTGTACAAAAGAAATTTGTAGGAAAAAAAAGGAGGCAGATTAGACAGAATGCACTAATAACTCAGGGGAATCATTTGAGAGAATGGGTAGAAATCAAGGAAGGAAGGAAAGAAAGCAGGAAAGAAGGAAGAAGAGAGATACGTGTATTTATTTAGTGTTTTCTATTTATTAGATACTGTGATACATGCTTTATTTGATACTCACAGAAACCTTGGAGGGTAAATACTATTATCCCTATAGGAAACTGAGACAAACAGAGGTCAAGGGACTTAGGGTCACATAGTAAATGTAAGAGTATTGATTTGAACTCAGGGCTACTTGAGTCCAGTATTTATCTATTTAACCAACTTACTACCTCATGGTAATATAGTGAAAAGTACAAATTTTAGAGTGAAGCAAAAAAAAAAAAAGGTCAGGGTTAGACAGTTTTCCTACCTAAGACAACTTAGGAGGTTGGCAAAAGTAGCCTTTGATACTGGTGTTGAATAAGTCTGGAGTGCACATGACTTAACTTTAGAGGAAATCACAGCATTGATAGCAACAGCTTAAGGAACTTTAAGCCTAGATGCTATAAGAGGGACTCTTGCTGGCACCAGTTGCAGCTGACACTGACTAGCAACCCTGTTGCTCATATTCAGTTGTGAGTCACAGTTTCAGAGCTTGGGGTTGCATAAAGGAATAGGGGGCCTGGTTAAAGTTCTAGGACTGAGATGAGTGCTAGCACTTGAAGCTACAGGGGAACAGGGCCCCTTTTTGGACAAAGAACAAAGCATAGACCAAAAGAGACCACATCACTTCCTGGATCATGGTACCTTGACAGCACCAAAACTTGCAGACTCCCAAAACCAGTTCTGAAAATGGAAGCACAAAAAGGAATAAAGCTTGGGACATTGCCTCCTCACTCCCAGGTGATCAGAGACTAACTTTAACATACAATTCAAAATCAAGAAATAAATGAGACAAGTTAACAAATAACTAGCAAAAAACTTGGAACATAAAAACTAACCTAGTGGCAGGAAATACCAAGATACAAACTCAGAAGACAAAAATGTGAAAAAATACACCTATAAGCAGCTACTACTAAAGCTTTGGAGAAAAGTTCAAATTGGACATAAGTTCAATGAGAATTCCTGGAATACTACTAAAGCTTCAGAGAAAAGTTCAAATTGGACATAAGTTCAATGAGAATTCCTGGAAGAGCTAAAGAAAGAGATAAAAGTGATAGAAGGAAAAGTGGGGAAAGAGTTAGTAGCTTAATAAAAGAGGCACAAAAATACTGAAGAAAAGAACTTCAACAGAATTGGTCAAATGGGAAAAGAGGCACAAAAGTTGAATGAAGAAAATAATTTATTAAAAACTAGAATTGAACAAGTGGAAAATAACAAGTCCCTGAGACATCAAGAAACAGTAAATCAAAGTCAGAAGAAGAACAAAAACAAGAACAAGAAGAACAAGATAAAGAAAATAAAAGAAAATGTGAAATATCTCATTAAAAAAACAAGGAAATAATTTTTAAGAATTATGGGACTATTTAAAAGGCATGATACCAAAACGAATCTATATAGCATATTTAAAGATATAAAAGAAAATTGCCATGATATCTTAGAACCAGAGAATTCTTCTTCTGAAGGAGATCTCAAATAAAAGCAACCATGAGTATTATAGCCAAATTCTAGAGTTTCCAGTTCAAGGAGGAAATATTGCAAGTACCAAGATATAAACAATTCAAATATCATGGAGCTACAGTCAGGATCATACAAGATTTAGCAGATTCCCCATTAAAGGAGCAGAAAGCTTAGAATATACTATCCCAGAAGGCAAAGGAGTTGAGATTTGAACCACGAATAACCTCCCTAGCAAAACTGAGGATAATCCTTCAGAGGGGAAAAAAAGATATTAATGAAAATCAGAACTATATAAAAATTTGACATCTAAAAAAAGAAGAAAGAGAAATTATGAGGAACTCAAAATTAAAATTTTACAGTGGTATTTAGGAAGATGATACATGCAATCCCTAAGTTAGAACTTAATCATTATTAAAGCATTTATAAGGAGTCTACATAAACAAAGTTCACAGATATGTCAGTTATTTTTTATGATCTCCACAAGGAAGAGATGAGAAAGCAGAATGTACTTGGAGAAGGGGGAAGGGAGAAGTAGAATGAAAATCAGCTCACAAAAGAAGTGCAAAAGGAAGAGCTTTTTATAGTGAATGGCAATATTGTGGGAGTGGGAGGTTTAAGGAGAAAGAATGGAGAAGCACACTCAATTAAGTATAGAAATCTATTTTGCCCAATGGAGAGATAGGAGGAAAAAGAGGTAAGTTAAAATAAGTCATAATAAAAGGGAGATTAAGGGAAGAGGTAGTTAGAAACAAAATTTTGAGGATGGACAAAATAAAAAGAGAAAGATAAAATAAAAATAGGATAATAGGAAATACATAATTAGTAATTATAACTGTGAAAGTGAATGCAATGAGCTCACCCATAAAATGGAAGCTGATAGGAGAATGAATTAGAAACCAGAATCCAACAAAATATTGTATACAAGAAACATGAAACAGAAATACAGAGAGAATTAAAATAAGCAGCTGAAGCATAATCAGTTGTATGTTAGCAGAAATTTTAAAAAGGCAGGAGTAACAATCATGACCTCCAACCAAACAACAAAAATAGACCTAAAAAATAATATAATCAGGAAAACTACATTTTGCTACCAGAGACAAAGAAATAAAACCAAAATTATTATACTCTCTATAATATATTACATATTCTCTCATTAATTCCTCATTTCCCAAATATATAGGGAACAATATCAAATTATAAAAATAAGAGCCATGCCCCAATTGATAAAAGATATGCACAAGCCATTTCTATAATCATATGAAAAAATGCTGTAAATCAGTACTGACTAGAGAAATAAAATTAAAGCAACTCTAAGATATTACCACATGCCTATAAGAAATAAAAATGCAATAGGGGCTGAGGAAAAATAGGTACACCAATGAACTTTTTGAGTTGTGAATTGGTTCAACCATTCTGAAGAACAATTTGGAAATATGGGCTATAAATATGGGCTATGCAAACCCTTAAGTCTTTACTACAAAGAGATGAAAGATAGATAGATAGATAGATAGATAGATAGATAGATAGATAGATAGATAGATAGATAGATAGATAGATACAAAAATATAGTATCTTTTTTGATAGTGGACAAGATTTGGATGTCCCTCAATTGGGGAATGGCTGAATAAGTTGTGACATACGATTGTGATGGAGTGCTATATGTACTAAATAATGAGGGAGGTAGTTTCAGGAAACTATGAGAATATCTGTATAAATTGATGCAAAGTGAAATGAATAAAATGAGGAGGTCATGGTACACAGTAACAGCAATATTGTAATGATGATTATGAAGGACTTGGCTACTATGATCAATACAGTAATCAGAAACAGTTCTAATGGTCTCAGGATAAAAATGCTATCTTCCTCCAGAGAGAGTTGATGAACTCTGTGCGTATATTGAAGTATCACTTTCTCAATTCATTTTTTGTTATTGTTGCTTTTTTTAATGATATGACTGATATGGAAATGTTTTTTCTCGATTTCACATATATAATTGAGATGATTATGCTTGCCTTTTTAATGAGTGGGGGAAGGGTAGAATACAAAGAAAGAATTTGGAGCTCAAAATTTTTAAAAATGTTAAAAATTTCAAACAAATAAACAAACAAGAATGAAGTACTCATCGGCAATGTTGTCCTTCTTACTACATGGAATCATTCTAAAAATGCTTTCAGTGAGTCAAAAAATGATAAATATCCATTCCAATATTTTTAGCCATTTATCCATCTATATAGTAACCTACTGAATATTAAATGAAATAGAAAAATAGTTATTTTTTCACACCTCTTTTATCTCAGCTACAATGACAATAAGAATGAGAATTATATCAATCCATTTCATGCCCTGGAAGTAGGAGGTAAAGTAGAGCAGCATCATGATAGGAGACTACCAAACACAGTGATACAGAGTGGTGACTTCATGTGACCTAAGAAATATATCTGTGAAGGCTTGGCAAGAATCTTAACATATTAGCAAATTGGGCCCTGAATTCATTCATTTAGCCACTTCAACTGATGTAATGAAATTATACTTAAGTCAAAGATGAAGTAAAATATGGTTGCAGGCTCTCACTATTCAAAACGGTACTAATAATTACTATGGGGCAGAAAAAATAGAATATGAGGTGTTTGGGTAAGATATAAAGGAACACATTAGAAATACCTACTTTTTAATTGCTTGTAATATTTCAATGCAAATTGCATTGACCACTTAAGCAGGTAAGCCAGAAGTGTACATGAAATTAATTGAAGATACTAATGCATCTCTTGGGTGACTGTATTGCATTATGAAATTAGAAACAGATCTTACCAGTTACAAGCAAAGACTTCCTACTGCTCTATTTCCAATGGTACTCAATTCCAAGTGACCTAGCAACATATCACAGACAAATGCTGACAATGGTAAGAAATAAGTCCAGAGTAGATAAAATAAGCCAATCACTCAGAGAATTAAAATATTCATAACCTGAGGACACTATAATTTTTCAATAAATTGAATTCAGTTATATCTTAAAGCATTTTATACATACCATTCACAGACTGAATCATTTGTAAAAACAGATAAACATAAGGATAATTTAGAACAAAAAAGGGTGGTTAAAACAACTCATTTTTAATTTGGTAAATGTGAAACAAATATCCTGAAATATAACATCTATATAGTTTGAACAGATTAAATAAAGTCTTTGATTCAGTTCTGCACTCATAGTTTATTTATGTATAACAAAGATATAAAATATAACCACTATAGAGATATCATTACACTTTTCTTTTTAAGAGATAGCACAAATACAATAATTTCAAGAACAATTAATCTTAAAACATGGCATCCTTCAAAAATTCAATTTGAGCCCTTTATTGTTCTGTGAAGCCCCTTATAGTTCTTTAGTAGAACTATTTATATTTTCCTTATTAGAAAACTTATAAATATTTTTCTAAGTTAAAGGAACTATACAATATCATCATATTAACCACTTGATGTATTGAATTGGTGTTGCAGTGCATAGAATTCAAGGTATGGGGCCAAATCCAGCCTAAAATACTAGCTATGTGACCTTAGGCAAATTACTTAATCTGTTTGCCTCAATTTCCTCAAGTGTAAAATGGGAATGATAATACCTTTTATGGGTATGGTAAGAATTCTATGACATGATATTTACAATTATGATATTTACAAAAAGCACTTTGTATAGTGGTTGGCACAAAATAGGCACAATATCAATGCTATTCCATTCTCATTCCAATTATATTATTCTGCTGATAAAAAAAAAAAAAACAACTTCTTGGTCTTTTGGAATCTTTCACTAAATATGTCAAAATGTTACTTGAACATTTCCTAAAATTGAGTTTTTTCCAGATTTCATGGCAATACAACTTATTAATATTGATTTTTTAATATTTTACTATCCATGTTGTCTCTCTCCCTCTCCTCACCCCACCCCAAGTAAGCAGGTAATATCATATAGGTCAAACGTACTATTATATGATGCATATTTCCATGGTTATTATGTCATGAAAGAAGACATATTGTTTACACTAGACAAAAATTCATGGAGAAAATAAAGTAAAGAATTCATTATTTCAATGGGTAGTTGGACATTGTCCTTTCTATGATGATGGATACCCTCTTTTTGTCATGAGTTCTCTAGGAGTCCTGGATCCAATTGTCCTGGATCCTTGCCTTATTGATAGCCTTTCTTTTTTTTTAACATTATTTTATTTGGTCATTTCCAAGCATTATTAATTTGAGACAAAGATCATTTTCTCCCCCCAAACCCCCAACCTATCCCATAGCTGATGCACGATTCCACTGGGTATCACATGTGTTCTTGATTCGAACCCATTTCTATCTTATTGGTATTTGCACCAGTGTTCATTTAGAGTCTCTCCTCAGTCATATCCCCTCCACCCCTGTAGTCAAGCAGTTCCTTTTCATTGGTGTTTTTACTCCCAAAGTTTATCCTCTGCTTGTGGATACTGTTTTTTAGATCCCTACAGATTGTTCAGGGACACTGCATTGACACTAACGGAGAAGTCCATTACCTTTGATTGTACCACAGTGTATCAGTCTCTGTGTACAATGTTTTCCTGGTTCTGCTCCTTTTGCTCTGCATCACTTCCTGGAGGTTGTTCCAGTCTCCATGGAATTCCTCCACTTTATTATTCCTTTTAGCACAATAGTATTCCATCACCAACATATACCACAATTTGTTCAGCCATTCCCCAATTGAAGGGCATCCCCTCATTTTCCAATTTTTGGCCACCTCATATTCGCTGCTATGAATATTCTTGTACAAGTCTTTTTTCCTTATTATCTCCTTAGGATACAAGCCTAGCAGTGCTATGGCTGGATCATAGGACAGACAGTCTTTTATCACCCTTTGGGCATAGTTCCAAATTGCCCTCCAGAATGGTTGGATCAGTTCACAACCCCACCAGCAGTGGATTAGTGTCCCTACTTTGCCACATCCCCTCCAGAATTCATTACTTTCCATGGCTGTCATGTTAGCCAATCTGCTAGGTGTGAGGTGATACCTCAGAGTTGTTTTAATTTGCATCTCTCTGATTATAAGAGATGTAGAACACTTTTTCATGTGATTATTAATAGTTTTGATTTCTTTATCTGAAAACTGCCTATTCATGTCCCTTGCCCATTTGTCAGTTGGAGAATGGCTTGATTTTTTGTACAATTGATTTAGCTCTTTGTAAATTTGAGTAATTAAACCCTTGTCTGAGGTTTTTATGAAGATTGTTTCCCAATTTGTTGCTTTCCTTCTGATTTTGGTTACATTGGTTTTGTTTGTACAAAAACTTTATAATTTGATATATTCCAAATTATTTATTTTACATTTTGTGACTCTTTCTAAGTCTTGCTTGGTTCTAAAATCTTTCCCTTCCCAAAGGTCTGACATGTATACTATTCTGTGTTCGCCTAATTTTCTTATAGTTTCCTTCATTATGTTCAAGTCATTCACCCATTTTGAATTTATCTTGGTTTAGGGTGTGAGGTGTTGATCTAAACTTAATCTCTCCCACACTATCCTCCAATTTTCCCAGCAGTTTATGAAATAGTGGATTTTGGTCCCCAAAGCTGGGATCTTTGGGATTGTCATATACTGTCTTGCTGAGGTCACTTACCCCGAGTCTATTCCACTGATCCTACTTTCTGTCTCTTAGCCAGTACCAAATTGTTTTGATGAACACTGCTTTATAATATAGTCTGAGATCTGGAACTGCAAAACCCCCTTCTTTTGTATTTTTTTTTCATTATTTCCCTGGATATCCTTGATCCTTTGTTCTTCCAAATGAACTTTGTTATGGTTTTTTCTAAATCAGTAAAAAGAATTTTTTGGAAGTTCAATGGGTATGGCACTAAATAAATAAATTTGGGTAGAATGGTCATTTTTATTATATTGGCTCGTCCTACCCATGAGTAGTTAATGTTTTTCCAATTGTTCAAGTCTAGTTTTAGTTGTGTGGAGAGTGTTTTGTAGTTGTGTTCATATAGTTCCTGTGTTTGTCTTGGGAGATAGATTCCAAAGTATTTTATTTTGTCTAAGGTGATTTTGGATGGGATTTCTCTTTCTAGTTCTTGCTGCTGAGCTGTGTTGGAAATATATAGAAATGCTGATGACTTATGTGGGTTTATTTTGTATCCTGCAACTTTGCTAAAGTTGTTGATTATTTTGATTAGCTTTTGGGTTGAATCTTTAGGATTCTTTAAGTAGACCATCATGTCATCCGCAAAGAGTGATAACTTGGTCTCCTCACCTATTTTAATGCCTTCAATTTCTTTTTCTTCTCTTAATTACTACTGCTAGTGTTTCTAGTACAATGTCAAATAATAGAGGTGATAATGGGAATCCTTGTTTCACTCCTGATCTTATTGGGAATGCATCTAGTTTATCCCCATTGCAGATTATATTAGTTGATGGTTTTAGATATATACTGTTTATTATTTTTAGGAATGACCCTTCTACTCCTATGCTTTCTAGTGTTTTTTTTTTTTAATAGAAATGGGTGTTGTGTTTTATCACAGGCTTTTTCTACATCTATTGAAATAATCATGTGATTTTTGTTGGTTTGCTTGTTGATGTGATCAAATATGTGGATGGTTTTCCTAATATTCCACCAGCCCTGCATCCCTGGTATAAATCCTACTTGATCATGGTGAATGACTCTTCTGATCACTTGCTGGAGTCTTTTTGCTAATATACTATTTAAGATTTTTGCATCTATATTCATTAGGGAAATTTGTCTATAATTTTCTTTCTCAGTTTTTGACCTGCCTGGCTTTGGAATCAGTACCATGTTTGTGTCATAAAAGGAATTTGGTAGAACTCCCTCTTTGCTTATTATGTCAGAGAGTTTGTATAGTATTGGGATTAGCTGTTCTTTGAATGTTTGACAGAATTCACTTGTGAATCCATCAGGTCCTGGGGATTTTTTCTTAGAAAGTTCTTTGATGGCCTGTTGGATTTCTTTTTCTGATATGGGATTATTTAAGAATTCTATTTCTTCTACTGTTAGTCTACGCAATTTATATGTTTGTAAATATTCATCCATATCACCTGGGTTGGTATATTTATTGCCATATAGTTGGGCAAAGTAGTTTTTAACGATTGCCTTAATTTCCTCTTCATTGAAGGTGAGGTCCCCCTTTTTATCCTAGATGCTATTAATTTGCCTTTCTTCTTTCCTTTTTTTAATTAAATTGACCAGTACTTTGTCTATTTTGTCTGTTTTTTCAAAGTACTAGCTTCTAGTCTTGTTTATTAGTTTAATAGTTCTATCATTTTGATTTTATTAATTTCTCCCTTAATTTTTAGTATCTCCAGTTTGGTTACTTCTGGGGGTTTTTATTTTGTTCTCTTTCAAGTTTTTTGATTTGCATTTCCAATTCATTGATCTCTGCCCTCCCTAATTTGTTAATATGTGCTCTCAAGGGTATGAATTTTCCTCTAAGTACTTCATTGGCTGCATCCCATAAGGTTTGAAAGGATGTCTCACCATTGTCATTTTCCTCAATGAAATTATCAATTGTTTCTATGATTTGTTCTCTAAGTAACCTATTTTGGAGTATAATATTATTTAATTTCCAATTAATTTTTGATTTGGCTCTCCCTATACCCTTACTGATCAATATTTTTATTGCCTTATGATCTGAAAAGGTTGCATTTATTATTTCTGCTTTTCTGCCTTTGTATGTCATGTTTCTGTGACCTAGTGTATGATCTATTTTTGTGAATGTACCATGTGGTGCTGAGAAGAAGGTGTATTCCTTTTTGTCCCTATTTATTTTTCTCCATATGTCTATTAACTCTAATTTTTCTGAGGTTTTGTTCACCTCTTTTACCGCTTTCTTATTTATTTTTTGGTTTGATTTATCTAAATTTGATAGTGGTCGGTTCAAGTCTCCCACTAATATGGTTTTACTGTCTATTTCCTCCTTCAATTCTCCTAGTTTCTCCATTTGAAATTTGGATGCTATACCATTTGGTGCATACATGTGGATTAGCAATATTTCCTCCTTGTCTATACTCCCTTTTAACAGAATATATTTACCTTCCCTATCCCTTTTGATCAGGTCTATTTTTGCTTTGGCTTTGTCAGCTATTATGATTGCAACTCCTGCCTCCTTTCTATCAGTTGATGCCCAAAAGGTCTTACTCCATCCTTTTATTTTAACTTTGTGAGTATCAACCCACCTCATATATATTTCTTGAAGACAACATATGGTAGGGTTTGGGGTTCTAATCCAATCTGCTATTTGTCTACATTTTATGGGTGAGTTCATCCCATTCATGTTCAAAGTTATGATTGTCACTTGTGGATTCCCAGGCATTTTGATATCTTCCCCTAGTTCTGACCTTTCTTCTTTAGCTATAACCTTTTGAACTAGTGATTTACTTTAGGTCAGTCTCCCTAGTCCCCTCACTTGATATGCTTCCCTTTCTAGCCCCTCCCTTTTTATGCTCCCTTCCCCTCCCCCCTCCTCTTTCCTCCCTTTTATACTCCCTCCCCCCCTCCTTAATTTTCCTTTCTCTCTTACCCTGTTGGATAAGATAGAATGCAGGATCCCAATGGATCTAGATGTTCTTCCCTCTCAGAGTTGATTTCACTGAGAGTAAGGTTTAAGTAATACCACTTTGCGCTCTCTTCCTCTCCTTCTCATATGAGAGTTCTTCCTCTCCCCTTCCCATGTGTATCTTTGTATGGGAAAGATTATTCTATTTAGTCCCCCCCACTATTTCTTGAAGTAAATCTTAGTATCATCGACGATTCCCCCCTCCCTTTTTCTTTCTTTGCCCACCCATCACCAAATCTTCTGGATGTCCCAATCTTTCCCAATGCATGGTTCTTCTAATTACTGTTATGATGCATACAATTATTGAGAGTTACACAATACATTTTCCCCACATATTAGTGTATATAATTTGATGTAAATGTAGTACTTATAGAATAGAGTTTGACTTAAAGAAAAAGATAAGATTTTTCTCCTTTTCCCTTTCTTTCATATTTACCTTTTCATGTTTCTCTTGCTTTCTGTGATTGGATATCAAATTTTCCACTAAGTTCTGGTCTTTTCTAAGCAAATACTTGGAAGTCTTCTATTTTGTTGAATGCCCATACTTTCCCGTGGAAGTATATAGTCAGTTTTGATGGATAGTTGATTCTTGGTTGGAGACCCAGCTTTCTTGCCTTTCTAAATATCGTGTTCCATGCTTTGAGGTCTCTTAGAGTGTTAGTCGCTAAGTCATGTGTGATCCTTATGGGGGCCCCTCTATATCTGAAGCTCCTCTTCTTGGCTTCTTGTAGAATTTTCCCCTTTGCTTGGAAGCTCTTGAATTTGGTGATTACATTCCTGGGGGTTGTCTTTTGGGAGTTTAGTATAGAGGGTGTTCTATGAACCCTTTCTATTTCTATTTTGCCCCCTTGCTCCAGAACATGTGGGCAATTTTCTTCTATAATCTCCTATAGAATAAGATCGAGGTTATTGTTTATCTCTGGTTTTTCGGGGAGACCGATAATATGGAGGTTGTCTCTTCTTCCTCTGTTTTCCAAGTCTGTGACCTTTTCAGTGAGATATTTTGTTTTCTTCTAATTCATTAATTTTTTGGCTTTGCTTTATTGATTCTTGATGTTTTATGATCTCACTTTCTTCGAGTTGCTTAATTCTGGTCGTTAGGGACTGGTTTTGCTTTTCAGCTTTGTCTGCCCTTCTATCGGATGCTTCCAGCTCTTTCTCCATTTGTGCAGTCTTATCTATCAGACTGCTGATCTCTTTCTCCCATTTTTCTTTCCAGAAGTTTTCCATCTTTTGGGTAAGCTCCAGTTTAAGATCTTCCAGAGCTTGTTGATAGTTTCCATTTTGGAAGGCATGTTCTGATTATTTTTTTGGATTTCAACCTCATTCTCTTCTTTTCCTTGGGTACTCCCACCATAAAAGTTTTCAATAGTCACCTTTTTCCCTTTCTTCCTGGAGGCTTGATTTTGGGCCATGTGAGTCATCCCTTTGGTGGTTTTATTCCCCTTTCCTTTTTGGTCTGGGTTCTAGGTGATATGGGCCGGTTTTCTGTGAATTTAGGTTGCCTCAGACTAGTTCTTCCCAGCCTCCAAGGTTTCTTAGCGCGCCTGCCCCTGTTCTCAGTGCTCCTGCCCCTGTGTTCAGTGTGCCCACCCCAGTGCTCTGTGATCTCTTCTCTCCGGTGAGCAGGAATCTCCTGTAAAACTGCTCTGAGGGGTGGAACTCTGGTATTCCCTGTCAGTTTCCAGGGAGCCTGGCTTGCCCCCCCCCCCACTACAGCGAGGGGCAATGCTTTGGCCTTAGGCAATTTTTACAGACTCTCAAGACTTCTCACTGTTCCCAGTTTGCAGGGAACCCTCTGTCTGTGTGCTCTCCAGTGCTCAGGGTTCTCCCGTGAAAAGGTCCTGAGAGTTCATTTCCTAGCAGTCTTTAGATCCCAAGGACCCTGGTGTGCCCTGCCCCCCCCCCCCCAGACAGAGAAGTTCCTCACTCACACGCTGTCCCAGTGAGCACTCTGATACCCAGAACTAAGCAGAAAGTTTGATATTCAAACACTAAGATCAAGAAAAACATGAAAAGGTAAATAAGAAAGAGAGAGGAAAGGGGGGAAATATTTTTTTATTTAAATTTTCTTCTTTAAGTTGTTTGATAATGTCAAATTGTTTGCATTAATATATGGAAAATGTTATTTGTAATTCTCAAAAATTATATTCACTATTATAGTAATTAGAAGAATCATTCATAGGTGTTAAAGGTAAAATTTATGGTTGAGACTAAATATATATTTTAGTTGGTCTTGAGGGATTTAAATTCCAAATCCCAATGAAATACTCCTCAGAATGGAATTCTATGGTGCTTATTTACAATAGAAGGAAGAAATTAAGAATGAGGGAGAGAGAGAGAAAAGGGAAGAAGATCTGCTCCAGCCTGGTCTGAGCCAGGGGGAGTTCAAAGGTCTTAGCCAAGGGACCATCCCAGAGGCTATTGCCTCCAGAAAAAGCCAAGGAAAGGGGAGTCAGCCTTACCACTCACCAAGTGATCATCTAAAGGAAGCAGTCTGAGGTCTCATGCTCTAGCTCCTCCAAGTCAAGTTCCACTGCCAAAGGTCCCTCTCACAGGAAGTGACACAGAATATAAAGGCATTTCTTTACATCACTTCCTGTGTCTCACATGTACCAATGGTGGCTTCAGCTTGGCTTTGGACAGCCTAGGGGGTCAGTGTGACAGAGGTTGACACTAAGGAAAAAGTGACAGGCTGAAGAGTGTGTAAAATTGATCACTTCAATGGGGGAGGGGCCCCAAGGGATAGGAATCTGGAGGAGGAGAAGACTCAGGCTGGGAGAGGAGTTGGTCACTCTCAGTCTTGAGAAGACCAAGGTAGTAGGTGAAAAAAAAGACTTTCTCCTGAGGGTTACCTCCTTTTCCTTCTGGTGACTGTAAATCCCAATTTCCCAATTGAAGGGACTTTATGAACAGAAATTTGAGCAGACTTTTCCTCAGCTCCTGTTGCCCAGTGGTGAGTCAACTTGACTTTCTCTCAGGGGCCTTAGGTTGCCAAGGCCTGAGTTCCCCCCAACCTTGAGGAGGGATAGGAAAGGATTTAGATAGATAGAGGGACCTCATTTTCCCACTTCCCTTTCCCATTCTTTCCATGCTAGTTTTATTCTTTTGTATTACCTGATTCGGTTGACATTAAAAGCTATCTGTTCCCCAAGCTGTGAACAAGTGTGAGTGAATAGATCAAGGGGAGACCCTTTGGCCTTGAGTAGTTGAGGGGAGACAAGAGGGACAAGAGTGAATTTGGGAGAGCAGCTTTAGCTTAGGAGGGAAGGAAGGAGAAAAATCTTCAAACCCCATCTCCTCTCTCTGAGCCAACCCTAAACATCAGCTGTCTCCCCTGAACCCTGCTTTGAGAAGGGAGGTTCTCCTCTCTTTCCCCCTCCCTATACTAAAAGGCTGAACCTCCTTGGTTACAACTTAACCTTTCTTTATAATACATCAGTCAGTTGTTTCTGATTTGTCACTAGCTAGCACATATGGTTCATAGACCTTCCTCCCCCACACTTAATCCCTCAGTGGGGATATATACATTCCTGGTTGCTAGAATTCTAAAGACTAAGCAGGGTGGAGTAAATCTAAAAATCACATAGGTGAAGATTGGAGTAATAAGTGGTCTAAGATGATATGCAAAAAAAGAAAAAGGGAGGGGGGAATAGAAGATGGCACCAAGAGAAACTTGAAGGAATTAGATAAATAGGATAACAGATATCGCACAAAAAGGTGTAAGGGAAGGGGAAGGGCAGACTACTATAATAAGAAGGAGAGGAAGAGAGTGCTAATAGTAAATACTTAAACCTTATTCTCAGTGAAATCAGTTCTGAGAGGGAAGATTATCTAGATCCATTGGGGTATAGAATTCTATCCTACCATATAGGGAAAGTAAGAAGAGGAAAAACTAAGGGGGCTGGGGTAGTGGGCAGGGAGAACAAAAAAGGAGGGAAAGGGGGGGAATTTAATAGACAATAAAACAAATAAGAAGGAAACAAAAAGGGAGGGGGAAGAAAGGGAAGTATAAATAAGGGTGGGGATTAGAGGGACTGATTAAAAACAAAGCACTGGTTTTAAAAGATATATCAAAAGAACTAAGGGCAGAACTAGGAGAGGATATCAAAATGTTGGGGAATATAGAGGTGGTTATCATAACTCTGAATGTGAATAGAATGAACTCATCCATAAAACAAAAGCAATTAGCAGAGTGGATTAGAAACCAAAATCCAACCATATCTTGTGTACAAGAAACACACATGAGGCAAGTAGACACTCACAGAATGAGGATCAAAGGCTGGAGGAAAATTTATTGGGCCTTAACTAAGAAAAAGAAGGCAGGAGTTGCAATCATGATAAAAATAAAAGTATAAATAGATTTTATTAAATGAGACAGGAAAGGTAATTAAATTCTGATAAAATGCAATATAGACAATGAGAAAATATCAGTAATCAACATGTATGCACCAAATGGTATAGCATCCAAATTTTTAAAGGAAAACTAGTGGAGTTAAAGGAGGAAATAGATAGTAAAGCTATACTAGTGGGAGACCTGAACCTTGCTCTATTCGATACAGATAAATCAAACCAAAAAATAAATAAAAGGTAAGAGATGTGAATGAAATCTTAGAAAATTAGAGTAAATAGATATGTGGAGAAAAATAAGTAGGGACAAAAAGGAATATACTTTTTTTTCCAGCAGCACATGGTATATTCACAAAGATTGACCATCTACTAGGTCATGAAAACATGGCAAACAAATGCATAAAAGCAGAAATAATAAATTCTATCTTTTCAGATCATAAGGCATTAAAAATAATAATTAATAAGGGTACATAGATAGCCAAATCAAAAATTAATTGGAAATTAAATTATTTTATTCTCCACAACTGGTTAAAGAACAAATCATAGAAACAATTAATAATTTCATTGAAGAAAATTACAATGATGAGACATCCTTTCAAAATCTATGGGATGCAGCCAAAGCAGTACTCAGAGGGAAATTTATATCCTTGAGTCCATATATTAACAAATTAGTGAGGGCAGAGGTCAAAGAATTGGGCATGCAAATAAAAAAACTCGAAATGAAACAAATTTAAAATCCCCAGTTGAAAACTAGAGATCCTAAAAATTAAAGGAGAAATTAATAAAATTGAAAGTGAAAGAACTATTGAATCAATAAATAAGACTATAAACTGATATTTTGGAAAAAAAACAAATAAAATAGACAAAAAACTGGTCAGTTTAATAAAAAAGGAAAGGAAAAAAAAGAAAACCAAATTAACAGTATCAAAGATGAAAAGGGAGACCTCACTTTTTTTTATTAACATTATTTTATTTGGTCATTTCCAAACATTATTCATTGGAAACACAGATCATTTTCTTTTCTTCCCTCCCTCCCCCCTCCCACCACCTCTCCCATAGCCGACACACGATTCCACTGAGTATCACATATGTTCTTGATTCTAACCCATTTCCATGTTGTTGGTATTTGCACCAGAGTGTTCATTTAGACTCTCTCCTCAGTCATATCCCTTCCACCCCTGTAGTCAAGCAGTTCCTTTTCATTGGTGTTTTTATTCCCAAAGTTTATCCTCTGCTTGTGGATACTGTTTTTTAGATCCCTACAGATTGTTCAGGGACACTGCATTGACACTAACGGAGAAGTCCATTACCTTTGATTGTACCACAGTGTATCAGTCTCTGTGTACAATGTTTTCCTGGTTCTGCTCCTTTTGCTCTGCATCACTTCCTGGAGGTTGTTCCAGTCTCCATGGAATTCCTCCACTTTATTATTCCTTTTAGCACAATAGTGTTCCATCACAAACATATACCACAATTTGTTCAGCCATTCCCCAATTGAAGGGCATCCCCTCATTTTCCAATTTTTGGCCACCACAAAGAGCGCTGCTATGAATATTCTTGTACAAGTCTTTTTCCTTATTATCTCTTTGGGGTACAAACCCAACAGTACTATGGCTGGATCAAAGGGCAGACAGTCTTTTATCACCCTTTGGGCATAGTTCCAAATTGCCCTCCAGAATGGTTGGATCAATTCACAGCTCCACCAGCAATGAATTAGTGTCCCTACTTTGCCACATCCCCTCCAGCATTCATTACTTTCCTTTGCTGTCATGTTAGCCAATCTGCTTGGAGTGAGGTAATACCTCAGAGTTGTTTTGATTTGCATCTCCCCGATTATAAGAGATGTAGAACACTTTTTCATGTGATTACTAATAGTTTTGATTTCTTTATCTGAAAACTGCCTATTCATGTCCCTTGCCCATTTATCAATTGGAGAATGGCTTGATTTTTTGTACAAAATTGATTTAGCTCTTTGTAAATTTGAGTAATTAAACCTTTGTCTGAGGTTTTTATGAAGATTGTTTCCCAATTTGTTGCTTCCCTTCTGATTTTAGTGTGACCTCACTTTTAATGAAGAGGAAATTAAGGCAGTCATTAAAAACTATATTGCCTAATTATATGGCAATAAATATGACAATCTAGGTAAATGAATATTTACAAAAATATAAACTGCCTAGATTAGCAGAAGAAATAGAATACTTAAATAATATCCCCTATCAGAAAAAGAAATTGAACAAGCCATCAAAGAAATCCCTAAGAAAAAATCCCCAGGTCCAGATGGATTCACAAATGAATTCTATCAAACATTCAAAGAACAACTAATCCCAATATTATACAAATTATTTGATATAATTTGTATAAAAGGAGTTCTACCAAATTCCTTTTATGACACAAATATGGTACTGATTCCAAAGCTAGGCAGGTCAAAAACAGAGAAAGAAAACTATAGGCCAATCTCCTTAATGAACACAGATGCAAAAATTTTAAATAGAATAATAGCAAAAAGACTCCAGCAAGTGATCATGAGTGTCATTCATTATGATTAATGTGGGATTTGTACCAGGAATGCAAAGATGGTTTAATATTAGGAAAACTATTCACATAATTGACCATATCAACAAGCAAACCAACAAAAACCACATGATTATCTTAATAGGTGCAGAAAAAGCCTTTGACAAAATACAACACTCATTCCTATCAAAAACACTAAAAAGTATAGGAATAGAAGGGCCTTTCCTGAAAATAATAAACTATATATATATGCATATATATAAACATATCTTTTTTTAAATGGAAACATATCATGTTTTATTTCTACCACAAATTTTTGTCTAGTGTAAGTAATATGTGTTAATGAGCATGAAAATATATATATTATATGATGATTTATGTATAACCCATATCATATTACCTGCCTTCTTGGGGATGGGGGAATAGTAGGAGAGAACATGTATTCCAAAATATCAGAATATGAATATTTTTAAATGTATTGACATGTAAAGTAGAAAAAATTAAAATTTATATAATAAAAAAGAGATAGCCTGTGAAAATGCCCAGAGTCCAGAGATGGAATTTCTTGTTTAAGGAACAATAAGGATGCCATTTTCTTTGTAACAAACAGTATGGTAGGGAAATTAAGTGTAAGAATAACAGAAAGGTGGGATGGGGTAGCTAATGGAGGGTTTTTTTTAATTTGGTTAATATCAAATATTATTCCTTGGTTAGAAAAAATCATATTCTATTCCTCCCTCTCCTTCCCCCCCCCTTCCTGTAGCCAACGCACAATTCCACTGGTTATTACATGTGTCTTTGATCAGAACCTATTTCCATGCTGTTGATGTTTGCACTAACATTAAACAGTAGAGATATTAAACCATCAGCAAGTATCATTTGCAATTGGAATAAATTAGAAACATTCCCAATAAGATCAGGAGTGAAACAAGCATGCCCATTATATTGTACTAGAAACACTAGCAGGAACAATTAGAGAAGAAAAATAAATTAAAGGTATTAAAATTGGCAATGAAGAGACCAAGCTATCACTCTTTGTAGATGACATGATGGTCTACTTAAAGAATCCTAGAGAATCAACTAAAAAGCTAGTGGAAATAATCAACAACTTTTGCAAAGTTGCAGGATATGAAATAAACCCACATAAGTCATTAGCATTTCTATACATCTCCAACACATCTCAGCAGCAAAAATTAGAAACAGAAATTCCATTTTAAAAATCACCCTAGACAATATAAAATACTTAGGAATCTATCTGCCGAGACAAACACAGGCACTATATGAACACAACTACAAAACACTTTCCACACAATTAAAACTAGATCTAAATAATTGGAAAAACATTAATGCTCATGGGTAGGATGAGCTAACATAATAAAAATGACCATTCTACTCAAACTTATTTACTTATTTAGGGCCATACCTATTGCACTACCAAAACACTTTTTTTTTACTGAATTAGAAAAAAAAACCATAACAAAGTTCATTTGGAAGAACAAAAAATCAAGAATATCAAGGGAAATACTGAAAAAAAATGTGAAGAAAGTTGGCCTAGCAGAACCAGACCTTAAACTATACTATAAAGCAATGGTCATAAAAATAACATGGCTAAGAGACAGAAGAGAGGATCAGTGGAATAGACTTGGGGTAAGTGACCTCAACAAGACAGTCTATGATAAACCCAAAGATCCAAGCTTTTAGGACAAAAAACCACTATTTCACAAAAACTGCTGGAGAAATTGGAAAATAGTATGGGAGAGATTAGGTTCAGATCAACCTCTCACACCCTACACCAAGATAAACTCAGAACAGGTGAATGATGTGAATATAAAGAAGGAAACCATAAGTAATTAGGTGAACATGGAGTAGTATACTTGTCAGATTTTTGAGAAAGGAAAGATTTTAAGACCAAGCAAGAGTTAGAAAAAATTACAAAATGTAAAATAAATAATTTTGATTACATTAAATTAAAAAGGTTTTGTACAAGCAAAACCAATGCAACTAAAATTACAAGGGAAGCAATAAATTGTGGGAAAAAAAAACTTCATAACAAAAATTCTGACAAAGGTCTAATTACTCAAATTTACAAAGAGCTAAATCAATTGTACAAAAAATCAAGCCATTCCTCAATTAATAAATGAGTAAGGGGCATGAATAGACAATTTTCAGATAAAGAAATCAAAACTATCAATAAACACATGAAAAAATATTCTAAATCTCTTATAATTAGAGACATGAAAATGAAAACAACTCTGAGGTACCACCTTACATTTAGCAGATTGGCTAACATGACAGCAAAGAAAAGTAATAAATGTTGGAAGGAATGTGGCAAAATTGGGACCTTAATGCATGCTGGTGGAGTTGTGAATTGATCCAACTGTTCTGGAAGGCAATTTGGAACTATGCCCAAAGGTACTAAAAGACTGTCTGCCCTTTAATCCAGTCAAAGCACTGCTGGGTTTGTACCCCAAAGAGATAATATGGAAAAAGACTCATAAAAGAATATTCATAGCCCCACTCTTTGTGGTGGCAAAAATTGGAAAATGAAGGAATGACCTTCAACTGGGGAATGGCTGAACAAATTGTGGTATATGTTGGTGATGGAATACTATTATGCTCAAAGAAACAATGAATTGGAGGAATTCTATGTGAACTGGAATGACCTCCAGGAATTGATGCAGAGTGAGAGGAGCAGAATCAGGAGAACATTGTATAGAGAGACTGATACACTGTGGTACAATTGAATGTAATGGACTTCTCTACTAGCAGCAATGCAATGACCCAGGACAATTCTGAAGGACTTATGAGAAAGAATGCTATCCACATCCAGAGAAAGAACTGTGAGAGCAGAAACACAGAAGAAAAACAACTCCTTAGTCACATGGGTCAGTGGGGATATGATTAGGGTTATAAACCCTAAGTGATTACCCTAGTGTAAATAGCAATAATATGGAAATAGGTCTTGATCAATGACACATGTAAAACCCAGTACAATTGCATGTCAGCTATGGGAGGGGGTGGGGGGAGAAGAGGGAAAGAAAATGATTTTTGTAATCCTGGAAAAATACTCTAAATTAATCAATTAAATATTTTTTTTTAGTTAACAAAAACAAGAACAACAAAATAAGCAAAGGAGTGCTACCAAATTCCTTTTATGTAACAAATATGGTACTGATTCTAAAGCCAGGCCAATCAAAAACAGAGAAAGAAAACTACAGACCAATCTCCTTAATGAATATAGATGAAAAATCTTAAATAGAATACTAGCAAAAAGACTCTAACAAGTGATCATGAGGATTATTCACTATGATCAGGTGGGATTTATACCATGAATCTAAGGATGGTTTAATATTAGGAAAACCATCCACATAATTGACCATATCAACAAACAAACCAACAGAAATCACATTATTTTCTCAACCAATGCAGAAAAAAACTTTGACAAAATACAACACTCATTCCTGGTGAAAACACTAGAAAGTATGGGAATAGAAGGATCGTTCCTAAAAACTCATTCCTGGTGAAAACACTAGAAAGTATAGGAATAGAAGGGTCATTCCTAAAAAAATAAACAATATATATTTAAAACCATCAGCAAGTATCATCTGCAACAGGGATAAATTAGAAGTCTTCCCAATAAGATCAGTAGTGAAACAAGGATGCCCATTATCACCTCTATTATTTAACATTGTACTAGAAACAGTAGAGATAGAAATTAGAAAGAAGAAGAAACTGAAGGGATTTAAGTAGGCATTGTGAAGACTAAACTATCCCTCTTTGCAGATGATATGATAGTCTACTTAAAGAATCAACTAAAAAGCTAGTGGAAATAATCAACAACTTTAGCAAAGTTGCAGGATACAAAATAAATCCACATAAATCATCAGCATTTCTTTATATTTCCAACATATCTCAGCAGCAAGAGTTAGAAAGAGAAATTTCATTTAAAATACCTCTAAATAATATAAAATATTTAGCAATCTACCTGCCAAGAAAAATACAGGAATTATGTGAATACAACTAAAAAACACTTTCCATACAATTAAAACTAGATCTAAACAATCAGAAAAACATTAATTGCTCATGGTAAGGACAAGCTAACATAATAAAAAATTACAATCCCAACCAAATAGATTTACTTATTTAATGCCATACCCATCAAATTACTAAGAAACTTTTTTACTGAATTAGAAAAAAATTATAACAAAGTTCATTTGGAAGAACAAAAGGTCAAGAATATCAAGGGAAATAATGAAAAAATATGTTCAGCCAACCAATTTGGTACTGTTTAAGAGACAGAAGGGAAGATCAATGGAATATACTGGGGGTAAATGGCCTCAGTAAGATAGCATATGAGAACCTCAAAGATCCCAGCTTTTGGGACAAAAAAACCCAAACCACTATTTGACAAAAACTGCTGGGAACATTGGAAAACAGTATGGGAGAGATTAGGTTTAAATCAGCATCTCACACCCTACACCAAGATAAACCCAGAATGGGTAAAAGACTTGAAAATAAAGAAGGAAACTATAAGTAAATTGGGTGAACATAGAATAGTTTACCTGTCAGATTTATGGGAAAGGAAAGACTTTGAGACTAAGCAAGAGATAGAGAATGTTACAAAATGCATAAGTTTGATTACGTTAAACTATAAAGGTTTTGTATAAACAAAACCAATACAACCAAAATTAGAAAAGAAGCAACAAATTGGGGGAGAAATCTTAATAACAAAAACCTCTGACAAAGGTCTAATTTCTCAAATGTATAAGGAGCTAAATCAATTGTATATAAAAAAAAAAAAACCCAAGTTGTTCCCCAGTTGATAAATGGGCAAGAGACATGGAAAAGTAGTTTTCAGATAAAGAGATCAAAATGATCAATAAGCATATGAAAAAGTGTTCTAAATCTCTCATAATTAGAGAAATGCAAATCAAAACAACTCTAAGGAACCACCTCACACCTAGCAGATTGGCCTATATGACAGAAATGGAAAGTAATAAATGTTGGAGGGGATGTGGTAAAATTTGGACACTAATACACTGTTGGTGGAGTTGTGAATTAATCCAAACATTCTGGAAGGCAATTTTGAACTATGCCCAAAGGGTGCTAATAGACTGCCTGCCCTTTGATCTAGTCATAGCAGTGCTGAGTTTGTACTCTAAAGAGATAATTAGGAAAAAAACTGGTACAAAAATATTTTTAGCCACTTTCTTTGTGGTGCAAAAAATTGGAAAATGAGGGGATGCCCTTCAATTGGGGAATGGCTGAACAAATTGTGGTATCTGTTGGTGATGGAATACTATTGTGCTCAAAGAAATGATGAAGTTGAGAAATTACATGTGAACTGGAAAGATCTCCAGCAATTAACGCAGAGCAAAAGGAGCAGAATCAGGGGAACATTGTACACAGAGATACAACGTGGCACAATCAAATATAAAAGACTTTTGTACTAGCAGCAATGCAATGATCTAGGACAATTCTGAGGGACTTATGAGAAAGAACACAATCCAGAGAAAGAACTGTGGGAGCAGAAACACAGAAGAACAACAACTGTTTGATCACATGGTTTGATGGGGATATAATTGGGTATGTAGACTCTAAATGATCACCCTAGTGCAAATATTAATAATATGGAAATAGTTCTTGATCAATGACACATGTAAACCCCAGTGGAACTGCTCATTGGCTACGGGAGGGGGTTGGAGTAGACGAGGGAAAGAACATGAATCATTTAAACATGGAAAAATATTCTAAATTAATTAAACAAATAAACAAACAAAAAAGCATATACTACAACTTGTTCAAACATTCCCCAGTTGATGGTAAAACCCTTTAGTTTCCAATTCTTTGCCACCAGAAAAAGAGCTGGACTAAATATTTTTGCATAGGCAAGTTCATTTCCCTTATTTACAATCTCTTTGGGATATACACCTAGTGGTGGTACTGTGGGGCCAAAGGCTGCATGCATAGGTTGATGGTCCTTTGGGCATGTTTACATGGACTCCAGAAAGGTATCACTTCCGATCCTAACAGCATGTATTAGTGTCCTGATTTTTCCACATCCCTTCTACCATTTATCATTTTCCTTATATGTCATGTTAGCCAGTCTGATGGGTTTGATGTGGTACCTCAGAGCCATTTCAATTTGCATTTCTCTAATTCATGGTGATTTGGAGCACCTTTTTCATTACTAAAGATAGTTTTAATTTCTTTATCTGAGAATTGCTTGTTCATATCCTGTGACCATTTGTCAATTGGGAAATGCTTTTTATTATTATAGATTTGACTCAGTTCTTTATAAATTTGAGAAATTAAGCTTTTGTCAGAGAGCCTTGATATGAAGATTCCCTCCAACCATTTGTTGTTTCCCTTTTAATCTTGGTTGCATTGCTTTTGTTTATGCAGGAACCTTTTAATTTAATGTAGTCAAAGTTATCTATTTTATATCTCATAATGCTCTTTATATCTTGTTTTGTCTTTAATAGTTCACTAATCCATAGGTCTAAATTGGTAAACTTTTTTTTGTGTACTCTACTTTGTTTATGGCTTTTATTTATTTATTTACCCTTTATTTCTAAATGATAGATCCACTTTGAGTTTATCTTTGGTATATGACATGCTGTGTTGATCTAAGCCTAAAAGTTTTGCCAGATTGTTTTCCAGTTTTCCCAGAAGATTTTATCAAATACTGAGTTCTTCTTATAGAGGCATGGATCTTTGGGTTTCTCAAACAAAAGCTTACTATGGTTAATTCCACATTGCATGTTGAGTATCTCTATTTCACTGATCATCCACAATATTTCTCAGCCACTGCCAGATTTTTTTGATGGTTGACACTTTATAATATGGTTTGAGATCCAGTTCAGTGAAGCTACCTTTCTTCATATTTTTTTCATTAATTCCCTTCATGTTATAGATATTTTCTTCTTTCAGATGACATCATTATTATTTTTCTAGTTCTATGAGAGAATTTTTGGGTAGTTTAATTGGTATCACACTGAATAAGTAAATTGATTTAGGAAAAATTACCATTATTTTTACATTGGCTCAGATTGCCCATCAGCAATTTATGTTTTCTAATTGTTTATAACTGACTTTATTTGTGTGAAAAGTATTTTGTAGTTGTGATCATATAATTCCTGGGTTTGTCTTGGCAGGTAGATTCCCAGGTACTTTATATTGTCCAAAATTATTTTAAAAGGGATATGTCTTTCTATCTCTTGCTATTGGGCTTTACTGGTAGTATAGAGAATTGCTGATGATTTTTGTGGGTTTATTCTATATCCTCCACCTTTGCTAAATTTCTTTATTATTTCAGTTCTTTTTTTGTTTGATTCTTTTCTAGTATACTATTATATCATATGCAAAGAGTGATAATTTTATTTTTTCATTGCCTACTCTAATTCCTTCAATTTATTCTTCTTCTCTTATTGCTATAGCCAGTATTTCTTGTACAATATTAAATAGTAGTGATAATAATGGGCATGATGTTATTGGGAAGACTTATAGTTTATCCCCATTACATATGATGTTTGCTAATGATTTTGTTTAGATACTGTTTATAATTTTGAGAAATTTTCCATTTATTTTTTTTAATTTATCTATTCTTTTCTTTATTTTTTGGAATATTTTTCCATGGTTACATGATTCATTATTTTCCTCACCCCTCTTCCCTCCCCACTCCCAGCACTGACAAGCTAGCTATTCCATTGGGTTATACCCATTTCTGTGTCATTTATATTTGCAATAGAATGATCTTTTAATATCAAAACTGTAATCATGTCCCCATCAAACCACATGATTAATAATATGTTTTTCTACTGCATTTCGGTTTCCATAGTTCTTTATCTCGATATGAATAGCATTTTTTCTCATAAGTTCCTCTGGATGGTCCTGGATCATTGCATTGCTGTTAGTAGAAAAGTTCATCACATTCTATTGTGCCATAGTGTATCAGTCTTTGTGTACAATGTTCTGGTTCTGCACCTTTCTCTTTGCATCAATTCCTGGAGGTCTTTCCAGTTCGTATGGAATTCTTCCAGTTCATTATTCATTTCAGCACAATAATATTCAATCACCATCATAAACCACAATTTGTTCAGCAATTCCCCAATTGATGGACACCCCCTCATTTTCCAATTTTTTGCCACCACAAAAAGCGCAGCTATGAATATTTTTGTACAAGTATTTTCCCTTACTATCTCTTTGGGGATAACTCACTAACTCAGCAGGGATGTGGCTAGCATTCTTTAAAGCCCTTTGCACATAATTCCAAATTGCCCTCCAGAATGTTTGGATTAATTCACAACTCCACCAGCAGTATATTAATGTCCCAATTTTGCCATATCCTCCCCAACATTTATCACTTTCCTTTGCTGCCATATTGGCCAGTCTCCTAGGTATAAAATTTATACCTTCTTAAAAGGAAAAGCAACCTCTAAATAACAGAGATTGACAATTCCCCATACATGCTCTTCTTTTATAGAATATACATGGAAATAGTTCATTTTATTTGGTGTTTGCTAATTCAAAATTATTATTTTCATTTATCTATTTGTTTGTTACTCAAAAGTCCCAAGTATCTGCCTCTCTCCAACCCACCCTGCATGAGAGAAGGCATTATTTGACAAACACTGAGTTGTTTCTATCTATCAGTTAATTTCTCTATAGGTAGACATATATAAGTCATTTTTCAATCAATATTTCTTTTACTGTATGTTATGTTTTCTTGGCTCTGCTTACTTTACTCTTTATAATTTCATGTAGATCTTCCCTTGATTTTTTTTACATATTTTTTCCAATTTAACATTATTTTATTTGGTCATTTTCAGACAATATACCTTGGAAACAAAGATCATTTTCTTTTCCTCCATCCTTCCCACTACCCCTCCCCTAGCCAACTGACGATTCCACTGGGTATCACATGTGTCCTTGAATCAAACCCATTTCCCTGTTGTTGGTATTTGCACCAGAGTGTTCATTTAGACTCTCTCCTCATTCATGTCCCCTCTTTTTCTTCGGTGTTTTTAATTCCACAATTTGTCCTTTGATTGTGGATAGTGTTTTTTTCTCCTAGATCCCTGCAGAATGTTCAGGGACATTGTATTGACACTAATGGAGAAGTCCATTACGTTCTATTGTACCACAGTATTTCAGTCTCTGTGTACAATGTTTTCCTGGTTCTGTTCCTTTCGCTCTGCATCACTTCCTGGAGGTTGTTCCAGTCTCCATGGAATTCCTCCACTTTATTATTCCTTTTAGCACAATAGTATTCCATCACCAACATATACCACAATTTGTTCAGCTATTCCCCAATTGAAAGGCATCCCCTCATTTTCCAATTTTTGGCCACCACAAAGAGTGCAGCTATGAATATCCTTGTGCAAATCTTTTTCCTTATTATCTCTTTGGGGTACAAACCCAGCAGTGCTATAGCTGGATCAAAGGGCAGACAGTCTTTTATCACCCTTTGGGCATAGTTCCAAATTGCCCTCCAGAATGGCTGGATCAATTCACAACTCCACCAGCAATGAATTAGTGTCCCCACTTTGCCACTTCCCCTCCAGCATTCATTACTTTCCTTTGCTGTCATGTTAGCCAATTTGCTAGGTGTGAGGTGATACCTCAGAGTTGTTTTGATTTGCATCTCCCTGATTATAAGAGATGTAGAACACTTTTTCATGTGATTATTAATAGTTTTGATTTCTTTATCTGAAAACTGCCTGTTCATGTCCCTTGCCCATTTATCAATTGGAGAATGGCTTAATTTTTGTACAATTGATTTAGCTCTTTGTAAATTTGAGTAATTAAACCTTTGCCAGAGGTTTTTATGAAGATTTTTTCCCAATTTGTTGCTTCCCTTCTGATTTTAGTTACATTGGTTTTGTTTGTACAAAACCTTTTTAATTTGATGTAATCCAAATTATTTATTTTACATTTTGTGACTCTTTCTATGTCTTGCTTGGTTTTAAAGTCTTTCCCTTCCCACAGGTCTGACATGTATACTATTCTGTGTTCACCTAATTTACTTATAGTTTCCTTCTTTATGTTTAAGTCGTTCACCCATCCAAACCTAATCTCTCCCACACTGTCTTCCAGTTTTCCCAGCAGTTTTTTCAAATAGTGGGTTTTTGTCCCAGAAACTGGGCTCTTTGGGTTTGTCTTTTACTGTCTTGCTGAGGTCACTTACCCCAAGTTCATTCCACTGATCCTCCTTTCTGTCTCTTAGCCAGTACCAAATTGTTTTGATGACCTCTACTTTATAATATGGTCTGAGATCTGGGACTGCAAGGCCCCCTTCCTTTGTATTTTTTTTCATTATTTCCCTGGATATCCTTGACCCTTTGATCTTCCAAATGAACTTTGTTATGGTTTTTTCTAAGCCAGAAAAAAAAATTTTTGGAAGTTCAATGGGTATGGCACTAAATAGAAAAATAAGCTTGGGTAGGATGGTCATTTTTATTATATTGGCTAGTCCTACCCATGAGCAGTTAATGTTTCTCCACTTGCTCAAGTCTAGTTTTAGTTGTGTGGAGAGTGTTTTGTAGTTGTGTTCATATAGTTCCTGTGTTTGTCTTGGGAGATAGATTCCAAAATCTTTTATTTTGTCTAAGGTGATTTTGAATGGGATTTCTCTTTCTAATTCTTGCCGCTGAGCTGTGTTGGAAATATATAGAAATGCTGATGACTTATGTGGGTTTATTTTGTAACCTGCAACTTTGCTAAAGTTGTTGATTATTTCGACTAGCTTTTAGGTTGATTCTCTAGGATTCTTTAAGTAGACCATCATATCATCCGCAAAGAGCAATAACTTGGTCTCCTCCTTGCCTATTTTAATGCCTTCAATTTCCTTTTCATCTCCAATTGCTACTATTAGTGTTTCTAGTACAATGTTAAATAATAGAGGTGATAATGGGCATCCTTATTTCACTCCTGATCTTATTGGGAATGCATCTAGTTTATCCCATTGTACTAGAAACTCTAGCAGTAGCAATTAGAGAAGAAAAAGAAATTGAAGGCATCAAAATAGGCAAGGAGGAGACCAAGTTATTGCTCTTTGCAGATGATATGATGGTCTACTTAAAGAATTAAATATTTTAAATAAATAAAAATAAATAAATAAATAAATATTTAAATATTTCATATTAAAAAATTAAAAATAAATAAATTAAATATTTAAGTTTAAATATTAAAAAAAAATTTAAATATATTTGATAAATATCCATATCACCTAGGTTGATATATTTATTGCCATATAGTTGGGCAAAGTAGTTTTTAATGATTGCCTTAATTTCCTCTTCATTGGAGGTGAGGACCCCCTTTTCATCTTTGATGCTGTTAATTTGCCTTTCTTCTTTCCTTTTTTTAATTATTAATTATTTCCTCTTGTTAATCATGTAGTTTCTTCTTATGGAATTTGGATACTATGGCATTTCATTCATTTATGTTTAATATTGATATTACTTCTTCATCTATTGTTACTTTAATTCATATGAAATTCCCTTCCTTTCTCTTTTAATTTGGTTAACTTTCACTTTTGTTTTGTCTGAGATCATAATTACTACCTCTTTTTTAACTTTAGAGAAAATTTTTGGTTTTTTAAATTTAACAGTAAATTTTTTTCAATCCCTTTACCTTTACTCTGTGTTTGCCTCCCTGTTTTAAATGAATTTTGTATTCTGAAATCCTGGCTTTTAATACACACTGCTATCCTCTTCCATTTTATGGGTGAACTCATCACATTTATATTCAGAATTATGATTATTAACTCTGTTTCTCTCCATATTATTCTTCCCCTGTTAATCCTTCTCTTTCTCTACTTTCTGCCTTTATATGTTCACAAATATTTTTGCTCCTGAGTTTGCTCTCTCTATTATCTGTACAACTCTTTTTTTCTTCTTCCTCCCCTTCTTCTTTCCCTTTTGGGTAAGACAGCTTTCTATACCTAAATAAGGGTGGATATTATTCCCACTTCATGCAAATTTTGATTACGATAAGCTTCAAAAATTGCCTACCATTCCCTCATTCTTCCTTCCACTATACTGAATCTTTCTTGCGTCTTTGTTTTAGATAATTAACCCCCACCTTTCTCTCCTTTTCTCTTTTTGCAGGATATTACTCCTTCTTATACTTTGAATTTTTAAAAATACTATCCCATTATATTCAATTTACTCTCTGTTATGTATATAATATGAAATATCTCATTGAAAAGACATAGTAGTAATAGTAGTCGTCTCTTGGTAACCGAGGATGACGAATGTCTTTGTGCGCTTTCATCTGTGATGTAGATGAGTGTGCACAAAAACACTTGTGCGTGAAGGAGATTTAAGTGGAAAAGTCAATGCACAGAGACAGTCCCACTCTCTCGGCGTTGGAAGCCTGGGTCCAGTGGCACGAAAAGTCGTTACACCTGGAGACTTCCTCAGCTGCATTGGATGGCCATGTTGTCTTTTGTGCTCCAACACGCCCTAAGCACTCCACAGTGCTTTGCTGCGTCACCATCTCAGCCGTTGAAACTTCTTATTGGTTTCTTCCATCTGTTCCGCCGAAGCAGTCTTCACATGCTGGGTGAGCAAAGCCTTATTTCACCAGGGGTTGGCAATGACCCGATGGCTACCCTCACAGGGTTTAGCCGGCCTGTCAAAGTCGTTGCCAAGGTGTGGCCGCTGCTGCATGCTAGCAGCTACTGGGAGCCACAAGTGAGAGCTGGGTGTCAGGTGAGGGTCATAGGCTGGAGAGCTGCCCTAGGAGGGCACGACAAGCCCACAACTGACCTAGAAAATAGGTCGAGGAGAAACATTTTGAGAATTATTGTTTTACCAGATATCCTGGAAAAAAACTAAATCCATATTACAAGAAATAATCCAAGAAAACTGCCCTGATATTCTTGAACAAGAGGGCAAAGTAGACATTGAAAGAGTCCATAGATCATCCCCTACACTAAATTCTTAAAAGACAACCCCCAGGAAGGATGGTCATTATCACATCTATTATTTAACATTGTCCTAGAAATGCTAGAGATAGAAATTAAAGAAAAAGAAACTGAAGGAATTAAAGTAGCCATTGAAGAGACTAAACTATCACTCTTTGCAGATGATATGAAGGTCTACTTAAAAAATCCTAGAGAATCAACTAAAAAGCTAATGGAGATAATCAAAACAAAAAGTCACAGGATACAAAATAAACCTACATAAATCATGAGTATTTCTATATGTTTCCAGCCTAACTCAACAACAAGAATTAGATTGACTAATAGTTTGTCTATTTTGTTTGTTTTTTCAAAGTACCAGCTTCTTGTCTTATTTATTAAATCAATAGTTCTATCACTTTCAATTTTATTAATTTCTCCCTTAATTTTTAGGATTTCTAGTTTGGTTTTCTGCTGGGGGGTTTTAATTTGATCATTTTCGAGTTTTTTCATTTCCATTTCCAATTGATTGATCTCTGCTCTCCCTAGTTTGTTAATATAAGCATTCAGGGATATGAATTTACCTCTGATTACCACTTTGGCTGCATCCCAAAAGGTTTGAAAGGATGTCTCGCCATTGTCATTTTCCTCGATGAAATTATTAATTGTTTCTGTGATTTCTTCTTTAACTAAATGATTTTGGAGTATCATATTGTTTAATTTCCAATTAGTTTTTGATTTGGTTTTCCATGTACCATTACTAATTATTATTTTTATTGCCTTGTGATCTGAGAAGGCTGCATTCATTATTTCTGCTTTTCTGCATTTGTGTGCTATATTTCTGTGACCTAATGTATGGTCAATTTTTGTGAATGTGCCATGTGGTGCTGAGAAGAAGGTGTATTCCTTTTTATCCCTATTTATTTTTCTCCATATGTCTATTAATTCTAATTTTTCTAAGATTTCATTCACTTCTTTTACCTCTTTCTTATTTATTTTTTATTTGATTTATCTAAATTTGATAATGGTTGGTTTAAGTCTCCCACTAATATGGTTTTACTGTCTATTTCTTCCTTCAATTCTCCTAGTTTCTCCATTAGAAATTTGGGTGCTATATTATTTGGTGCATACATGTTGATTAATGATATTTCCTCATTGTCTAAAGTCCCTTTTAACAAAATATAATTACCTTCCCTGTCCCTTTTGATCAGGTCTATTTGAGCTTTGGCTTTATCAGATATCATGATTACCACTCCTGCCTTCTTTCTGTCAGTTGAGGCTCAGAAGGTCTTACTCCATCCTTTAATTCTGACCTTGTGGGTGTCAACCTGCCTCATGTGTGTTTCTTGAAGACAACATATGGTAGGGTTTGGGATTCTAACCCATTCTGCAATTTGTCTACGTTTTATGGGTGAGTTCTTCCCATTCACGTTCAAAGTTATGATTGTCATTTGTGGACTCCCCGGCATTTTGATAGCCTTCCCTAATTCTAACCTTTTCTTCTTCGGCTCTACCTTTTAGTCCAGTGATTTACTTTGAATCAGTCCCCCTTGTCCCCTCCCTTGATGTTTCCCTTTTTAGTCCCTCCCTTTTTGTTCCCTCCCCCTCCCCCCTCTCTTTCCCTCCCTTTTTGTTTTCCCTCCCCCCGTCCCCCCCTTGGTTTTCCCTTCTCCCTACCCTTATTGGGTAAGATAGAATTCAAGATCCTAATGGATCTGGATGCTTTTCCCTCTCAGAGTTGATTTCCCTGAGATTAAGGTTTAAGTAAAAAACCCTCTCTTCCTCTCCTTATAGGAGTTTTCTTCCCCTCCCCTTCCCATGTGAATCTTTGTGTGAGAAAGATTATTCTATTTGGTCTTTCTTTACCCCCTATTTATACATTACATTTTCCCCACATGTTAGTATATATAGATTGATATAAATGTAGTCCTTATAGAAGAGAGTTTGAGTAAAAGAAGAAGATAACATTTTTATCCTTTCCCCTTTCCTTAATATTTACCTTTTCAGGTATTCCTTGCTCTTTGATTTTCGGTATCAAACTTTCCACAGAGCTCTGGTCTTTTCTTTGCAAAAAGTTGGAAATCTTCTATTTTGTTGAATGCCCATACTTTCCCTTGGAAGTATATAGTCAGTTTTGCTGGGTAGCTGATTCTTGGTTGAAGACCCAGCTCTCTTGCCTTTCTGAAGATCATGTTCCATGCCTTACGATCATTCAGAGTAGAACTTGCAAGGTCTTATGTGACCCTGATTGGAATTCCTTTATATCTAAATTGTCTTTTTCTGACTTCCTGTAGGATTTTTTCTTTTGTTTGAGAGCTTTGGAATTTGGCAATTACATTCCTGGGAGTTGTCTTTTGGGGTTTTAGTGTAGAAGGTGTTCTGTGAGCTCTGTCAGTGGCTGTATTACCCCCTTGTTCCAGAATCTCTGGGCAATTTTCTTTGATTATATCTTGTATCACGATGTCGAGTTTGGTGTTTATTTCTGGCTTTTCTGGAAGTCCAATTATTCTTAAATTATCTCTTCTCCCTCTATTTTCCAGATCTGTCACATTGTCGGTGAGATATTTTATGTTCTCTTCTAATTTCTTGGTATTTTGGCTTTGCTTTATTGATTCTTGCTCTTTTACATGATTGTTGTCTTCCAGTTGCCTGATTCTGACCTTTAAAGCCTGGTTTTCCTTTTCAGTTTGGTCACACCAGTTTTGTAGATGCGTGAATTTCTTTTGCATTATTTCCCACTTTTCCTCCCAGAAGGCTTCCATCTTTTTGGTCATTTCTGATTCAAATTCTTCATGGGTTTGTGGAGAGTTTCCATTTCCTTTGGAAGGTTTCAGAGCATTTTCTTGTGTATTGTCTTCTATCTCCTCTGTATTTTGTATTTTGGTTCCATAGAATGTGTCCAAAGTCGCCCCTTTCTTCTTATTTTTCTTGGGATTTGGGGGCTTCTGTGCTTCTATGGAGTTGGCCATCTCTGAATGGGGAGGATTAGCTTTTGTTATCTCTGTCTGGTGTTCAGAGGTTTTAGTCCTGGGCAGATTGTCTGTTCTATGAGCTTTCTCTGAGTTGAACTGGGTATGCCTTAAGGCAGTGACTTTCACTGGAACTGGAATGGAAGGATCCGGCCAGAGGGTTACACTCACCCCCGGCTCTCTCTGTTTCCCTGCTGTTTGGGTGCCCCCTCGACTGGGTTGGTTTGCTTTCCGGAAGTTGCCTTCAGAATAGCTAGCTGTGAGGCTGTCTTGTTGGCCCTGAGGGTTACTGTTATTTCAGAGGACCCTGCTCTCTGAGGGGGGAGGGGCCGCGGCTTCCCGGAGCTCTGAGGGCAGTGACTTTCACTGAGACTCGGATAGAAGGCCCTGAGGGTTGCTGTTGTTTCAGATGACCCTGCTCTCTGAGGGGGGAGGGGCCGTAGCTTCCTGGAGCCTTGGACTCTGAGCTCCTACCCCTTAGGTCTGAGTGATCTCGGGTTCTGGCTTTTGAGGGGGGGCTTACCTTTTGATCCAGGTCCAGGTCCAGGAGGTGGATTCCCAGGGTCTATGCTGTTGATCGTTTTGAATTTCGGTGCCCTAGGAGCATATAGTTTGAGATCGGTAGGGAAGGGTTTCTGGAGATCTGAACTTTAGCTTTCTCTAAGCCGCCATCTTGACTGGAAGTCAACAACAAGAATTAGAAAGAGGAATTCCATTTAAAATCACACTAGATAGTATAAAATATTTAGGAATCTATCTGCCAAGACAAATGACAGGAATTAAACGAATACCACTACAAAACACTTTCCACAAAATTAAAACTAGATCTAAATAATTCAATCTAATTAATTGTTCATGGGTATATTGAGCTAATATAATAATATTGATTATTATTATATAAAATTATATTATATAAAAATATATATCATATAAAAATAATAATAATATAATAAAAATGACAATCCTACTCAAATTAATTTACTTATTTAATGCCATGCCTATCAAACTACCAAGAAACTTTTTTATTGGATTAGAAAAAAATATAACAAAGTTCATTTGAAAGAATAAAAGATCTAGAATATTAAGGGACATTATGAAAAAATGTGAACGATGGAAGACTAGGAGTACCAGATCATAAACTGTACTATAAAACCGTGATCATCAAAACAATGTGGTACTCGCTAAGAGACAGAAGGGAGGATGAATGGAATAGAAGGGGTAAATGACCTCAGCAAGATAGTGTATGATGAACCCAAAGATCCCAGCTTTTGGGAGAAGAACCCACTATTTAACAAAAACTGCTGGGAAAATTGGAAAGCACTATAGGAAATTTAAATTTAGATCAACATCTCATACTCTATACCAAGATAAATTCAGAGTGGGTGAATGACTTAAATATAAGGAAGGAAACTATAAGTAAATTAGGTTAAAATAGAATAGTACACCTGTCAGACCTAGGGGAAAGGAAAGAATTTAAAACCAAGAAAGAGATAGAGAATATTACAAAATGTAAAATGAATAAGTTTTATTGCATTAAATTTAAAAAAGTTTTGTGCAAACAAAACCAATGTAACAAAAATTAGAAGGGATATAAGAAATTGGGAAAAATCTTTATAACAAAAGCCTCTGACAAAGGTCTGATTACTCAAATTTCTGAGGAGCTAAATCGATTGTACAAAAAAACAAGCCATTTCACAATTGATAAATGGGCAAGGGATATGAATAGGTAGTTTTCAGATAAAGAAATAATAACTATCAATAAGCACATGAAAAAGTGTTCAAAATCTCTCGGAGTTAGAGAAATGCAAATCAAAACAACTCTAATGTACTCCTTCGCACCTAGAAGATTGGCCAATATGGCAGCAGAGTAAAGTAATAACTGTTGGAGGTGATGTGGCAAAATTGGGACACTAATGCATTGCTGGTAGAGTTGTAAATTGATCCAACCATTCTGGAAGGCAATTTTGAACTATGCCCAAAGGGTTTTAAAAGACTGCCTGCCTTTTGATCCAGCCATCATTGCTGAGTTTGTACCCTAAAGAGATAATAAGGAAAAAGATTTGTATAAAAATATTTATAGTTACACTCTTTGTGGTGGTAAAAGATTGTAAAATGAGGGGATGCCTTCCAATTGAGGAATGGTTGAACAAATTGTGGTATATGTTGTTTATGAAATATTAGACTTCTGGGTAAACATGGCAGCAGTCTAGATGCAGCACGCTTCCTCTCCTCAGCACCCACCAATATAGGCTACCTCAAAAGACCAAAAAAAAAAATCAAATTCATAAGAAAGAAGGGGCTGTATGTACAGTAGGGCACAGCATTGAAGGTACATGGGATTTGGGCATTTACACACTATAAGGGGGTGAAAAAGCTCCCACCCAAACGTGAGCTGATCTACCCTCCCCCAACCCACCTATGGAACCAGAGTCAGAGCCAGTGTGCACCAGAATCAGTGAGTGAGCAAGGGGCACCTCTATAGTGATGAAGGGGGTACCTCTAGGTCCTTGGGACCTGACTAAGACCACCAAAGACCTACCCCTGAGAGCAGCTACACCTGAAACCCTGGCGGGCTAGTGAGTGCAGACCATGGGCGCTCACAAGAAGGTAGGGTAGAGAAGGGCAGCAAACAGCTGAAGCTGTGAACATTTGAGAAATTCCTTTCTCCTTAACTCCATACATAGAGAGCCTGCCCATCACACTCAGATTTCTGACTAAAAAGGGAAGGAAAAACCTCCACAGTGATGGCAAATTTTGCCCTATAGCTTCAACCTCCCTCCACCAAAAAACAAACAAACAAGAAAAAGACATTGACCCTGAAAAAATTTTATGGAGGAAAAACCCAGGCTACAGAAGAAATACAGGAGGAAATTCAAATAAACCCAAAACCTTTCCAAAAAAAATGGAAATCATTCACAAGTTCTTAAAGAATTTAATTTGGAGCTTATCAAAAAGATGGAAGCCTTCTGGCAAGAAAAGTGGGAAATAGTTCAAAGAGAAAAACAGTCTGAAGGACAAGAACTCCCAATTGGAGAAACAGCTGGAAGCCACAAAAAGTAGAATAGACCAAACCAAAAAGGAAAATCAAAAGATTATAGCCAAAAGTCAGTCCTTATAGACCAGAATTAGGTAACTGGAAGACAATGAACTTGCAAAACAGCAAGAATTAATAAAGCAAAGTCAAAAGACTGACAAAATAGAAGAAAACATAAAATATCTCACTGACAAGGTGACAGATCAGGAAAACAAAGCAAGGAAAGACAATTTGAGAATCATTGGTCTACCTGAAAAGCCAGAAATAAACAGAAATCTTGACATCATACTACAAGAAATCATCCAAGAAAATTGCCCTGATGTTTTTAAACAAGGAGGCAAAATAGACATTGAAAGAGTTCATAGAACACCCTCTACACTAAATCCTCAAAAGACAACTCCCAGAAATATAATTCCAAATTCAAGAGCTTTCAAGCTATGGAGAAAATTCTACAAGAAGCCAAAAAGGGACAATTCAGATACCAAGGAGCACCACTCAGGATCATACAAGATCTGGCAGCTTCCACACTAAAGAACTACAAGGCCTGGAACATGATATTCAGAAAGGCAAGAGAATTGTGTCTTCAACCAAGGATCACCTATCCATTAAAACTGACTATATACTTCCAGGGGAAAGTATGGTCATTCAACAAAATAGGAGATTTCCAAGTATTTTTAAAGAAAAGACCAGAACTAAGTAGAAAGTTTGATGGAATATTATTGAGCTAAAAGGAATAATGAAGTGGAGGAATTACATGTGAACTGGAAAAACCTCCAGGAATTGATGCAGAGTGAAAGGAGCAGAACCATTGTACACAGAGATGGATACACTGTAGCACATTGAACATAATGAACTTCTCTACTAGCAACAATTCAATGATCCATGACAATTCTGAGGGACTTGTGAGAAAGAACATGATCCATATGCAGAGGAAGAACTGTCGGAGCAGAAACACAGAAGAACAACTGCTTGATCACTTGGTTTGATGGGGATATGATTGGGTATATAGACTCTAAATGAACACCCTAGTGCAAATATTAATAATATGGAAATAGTTCTTGATCAATGACACATGTAAACTTCAATGGAATTGCTCATTGGCTAGGGGAGGGGTTATGGAGGAGGGAAGAGAAAGAATCATGTAACCATAGAAAAACATTCTAAATTGATTAATTAAATAAAAATTAAAAAATATTTGGAGATGGAGTCTTTGAGTTTAAGGGAGAGGTTAGGGTGGGAAACAAATTTTGGGCATTATTTATTCAGAAAGAATAATTACAGTAATAATATTATGGAAGATTGCCTAGGGAAGACTGAAGAGTAAGCTAGGAATGGAATTTTGGAGGGAAAAGATAGGAGAAAAAAAGAGGAAAAGAAATAATGGAGATCTGAAGGAATCCAACATATAGAAAGTCTTCCCCAACCCCATTTAATTCTAGTGCCACCTTTCTGTTAATTATCTCTTATTTATCCTGAATATAGCTTGCTCGGTATTTCTTTGCATGCTATTTCCTCCAGTAGACTCTACGTTTCTTGAGGGCAATGACTATTTTTTTGCCTCTTTTTATATCCTCAGGGCTTAGTGCCACACCTGGCATAAAGTAGGCACTTAATAAATGTTTATTGATTCTTACAAAATAAAGGAAAAAAGAATGTCAGAGTGGATAGTCAGTAGGATGAAATGCTAAAAAGAAATCAAGTCAAATCATTTGAGTGGTTGGACAACTAATGATGTAAGTTATAGCATTTATTACCTTTAAGACAATGCATCTTAATTACTTTTTAATGTTTCTTAGAATGGCATTTAGCTCATTGGGCTGGCCAGCTAACATCCACAGACTTGTCTTATGCTGCCAAGGTTTCAGTGGAACATTTGCAATTTTCAGTGGTAATAGGAATTACAGAGTCTAGGAAAAGCAGTAATCGCTTGAAAGCCTTTTATCAGCCAGATGCATACCACCTTATAGAATGGTTCATCCTATGATTATCACCCATCTATGTTGTATCATATCAGGTGACCAGACAGATAGTGGCAAAACCAGGTAGGTAGCTTTCAGACAGATATGAGCAGCAAGGTGCCTGATTAGTTACTTTTAGAGTAGGCATAGATATATTCAATATATGGCCTAATGGGGAAATGTCTCCAGCCATGAATGGCACCTTTCGAAGCTCTTTCCTATTTGTAACGTTACTGCTCTCTTTTTCCTATTCCTTACTCCACTTGGCAATCCCTCATTCCTCAGTTTTATCTGCAACTTTCCTTCATTTATCTTTCCTCTGACCAGCAACTTTATTTATTATTTCTTCATTTCTCAACACTGTCATATCCATACTGTCCATTAAATCTAAGAAAAACTAACCATTGAAATGAATAAAATGTTTTCCAATTGGAAGATATATGAGATTGTGTCATTACACATAGATCTTCAAGTGAATCCAGTATACTAGAAAGTGTTGTTAAGTCAAAGTCAGGACATGGACTGATTTCATAACTAGTTGTGTGAACTTGTCTTTAGTTTCTTCATCTGTAAAATGTAAGATTTGGACCAGATGACTTGGAAAGTTCTTTTCAGTTCTAACATTCATAACTTGTGATTTCAATGTTTAAGTCACAATTGAATGTAAGTCTTTATTCTTTTCCCCAGTCATTTGGAATAGGAGTTCCTAGAGGGCAGACATTTTTTAAAATATGTATCTTTCTTAGCCATATAATGTATATGTAGATGTAAAATAATTAAAAAATAACTAGTATTTACTATGTTCCAAGCCCTAAATTATTTTTCCTCACAATAATCCTGGGAAGTGACTGTTACTATCAATTCCATTTTACAGATGAAGGAACTAAGGCAAAAAGAAAATTACTTTTCCAGGTAAAATTTAGTGGCACCTAAGAAAAAGTTTTAACTCTTAAGGTTAACATGAAATAATCAGACATACAACATGCCATTTAAAGAAACCCTGCTTAAAAAGGAAAGCTAAATAACTGCTAAAGTATAATACTGTCACCTTAGGTGGTGGCTATGAATTACGGTTATGGAACAGTATTCATTTTGTGGTTGTCAAACACATTGTACATTTGCTAAGTTTTCCTTGTCAGACTGATTTTAGATGCCATCGTTTTATAGTTCTTCTTCCTTTTGAAGATGAATTCACTAAAAGTTATAGTCCCACTTGGCTTTAAACTGTTGGAATGTGTGAGATTTAAAATGGTTGAGGTCTTAAACTGTAGTGATTAAAATATTGGAAGATATAAATTGTGATAGATATAAGAGAGGGTGAGTAAATTTGACCACAGAAATATGTTTCACTACAGTGTCTTGGGTTTTAAAATCAAATATAAGGTGGTCACCAGGGAATTATTCCCAATTATTCAAATACCCAAGTCAATAGGGTTTTATAGAGATTTTAATTAACAATACAATGAGTAATCAAAGAAAGAGAGAGAGAGTAAAAAAGGAATAAGTATGAAGGGCCTCAAGCCAATATGGCCTAGACCTAAGTCCTAAAAGAGAAATCAGTCAGTTTTTTAACACTCACCACAAGGTCTGACTAAACAAGGATTCCAGTAACACCAGGCCAGCGTCCTTCCTCAAAGAGTCTTCCAGCCAGAGATTGTTTCAAAGGGCCTCTCTCAAGAGCCTCCAGAGCTCCTATCCCAGAGGGACAGAGCCCCTCAGAGGAGCTCTTCAAGGAACTCTCCTTCAGAATGAGAGTCAGAAATCGAGAATCCCTGAATGAGTCTTCTCAAAATGAGCTCCCTCAGAATCAGAACCAGCTCTTCTCTGAGCTCTTATTTTTAAGGGCAAAATCTCCTGTCACCTCCCCTAAGTCCTTACATCTACCAATCACTGTAGATGTTTCTAAAGGACCACCCATTTTGAATTCACAGCTGAGTAGTTTTAATCTCTTTAGTAAGTCAGGGAAAAAATGCTGCTGTGTCGACAAATTTCATTAGAAAACCTCTGAGTAAGTTTTCACCTTTTAGGTCTAAGTAGTTTACAAGTTGCCCCACCTTTATAGGTACTTAGTATCCCATTGTATCAATTCTAAAACAGTCATGACTCAAAGAACTTCCTGTCTCTTCCATAAGCATGGATCAAAGTACTTTTCATTGTTCTCAAGGAGCTCTCTGTCCTAAAGCAGTCCTAAGTAGGATGGAGTAGGGATATTCCCAAGGCAAGGAGCCCTCACATTCAAGGAGAATTCTCACTATCTGCTAGGGAATTTTTTTAAGTAGAAGATTCCCCAATGGGGGAAACTCCTAACATTCATAAGTCTGAGAAATTTTGAGGTTTACAAATGCGTGTATTTATTTATGCTGATTATCTTAAGGAAATTAAAAGTCCATCCTTTACACCAAAAAGCAACCTGATATTTAGAAAAGGTTTGAGCAAATTCTCACTTGTCTTTTGGATCATCTAACAATTTCACTAAAGGGGGTTTAGCAAGAAGCCTATTAGGAAGGCATAAGGGAGGAAGAAAGCATGATGTTTTGTTTATAAAAAATAACTTACTACAATGGAATTTTAGATGAAAATTAGATTGGCTAAAAGAACAAAATGATAAATGTTGAAGGGAATGTGGAAAAATGGGGACACTAATATACTGTTGGTGGATTCTAAACTGATGGAACCATTTTGGAGAACAGTCTAGAATTATGCACCAAAAGTAAACTGTATATACCTTTTAACCCATCCATATCATATTATGTTTATTTCCTAAGATAATCAGGGGAAAAGGAAAATAATCTGTATGTCCTATCATATTTATAGCAACTCTTTTTTTGTGGGAAAAGACTAGAAATTGAGGGAATGCCATCAATTGGGGAATGACTCAACAAGTTGTGGAATATGTTTGAATACTGCTTTACCATAAGAAACAATGAGCAGGTTAATTTAAAAAAACATGGAAAGACCTACATGAAATTATGAAAAACAGAAAAACAAAACCAAGAGAACACATTATATATAGCAACAGAAATATTGTTTGAAGAATAACTTATATATGTCTACCTCCACAGAAAGAATTTATAAATAGAAATAAGCAAGACATAGTTTTATATATACACATATCTTTTTGTCAAATGATGCTTTCTCTAGAGTGGGGAGGGGAGGGAAAAAGGTAGATACTGGGAATTTTAATGTCACTCATAAATAAGTAAATTTTAAAATAAAAATAGATCTGGTTTATTTTTAAGCAATAACTTCTCCCCTGTTTATTAAACAAAAGTCAGAGCAAGCCTCTTCTGAGGACCCAAAATATTTATAAAAATACTTATCTACCTTCTGTTGTAAAGCATGGCTAGAAAAAGACAAATACAAATAAAAATAAGGAAATGATGATCTAAGTGATAAGATCTGGGACTTTTAAAATATTAATACATTTGCTGTGTATTGAACTTGATGTTTTCTTTTTGGATACTTTCATTTTTATCATTTCATTTTATCATCACAACTCTTCTCCCCACTGAGAAAGTCATGGCAGGTATTATCCTCATTTTGCAGATGAATAAATAATACATGGAAAAGATAATTAGCATGACTCAAATCCCAGACCTAGATTCCTGGCTCTTAGCTTGATCATTTGTTCATTATACCACACTCCTTTTTACCCTCTCATGCAGGGTAAATATAAAGGAAGAAATCTGGAAGCTGTACTTTGTGGACTAAGCTACATTGAACTCTTGAGCCATACTCTTGGCACCAGTAACTATTATAGTCCTGACTTTTGCAGATGGAATTCTGTGCTAGAAGACAAAGTAGTTTTCTAAGTTCTTTGTAGATACTTTTGTCATTTCAAAAAGGTATTAGGCAATTAGAAGTCTAACTCTACTTCCCCGAACCCCAGATCTGTGTTAATATTACTCTTGCAGTCGAGAAAGACATCCTATATTAGAATAGAACTAAGGTTCATCGGTCTACCATGTGTTATTTAAGGGAAGTAGATTAGGGCAAATGCAATAAAACTTCATTGTCTCTAAATCAAGATTTGGTATTTAATCTAGTCTATTATTTGATCTTATGAACAAGCAAATAATTTTTTTTAATTTAAAAAATATTTAAGGGCTTATGTTGTGCAAAGCATCATTCTAAGCTCTAGAGATGCAAAAAAGAAAATGTCTGCTACAAGGAGCTCACACACTCTGATGGGGGAGACAATACATATGGAACTTTAGTTACAAAATCAGATATAAAGGCCCAGTGGCCCTGAAAGTACAGTGAAAAGCAAATGGTAATATGTGTTCTTCGGTGTCACTTTCTCTGATAAAAATCATTATCTATTTCTGACATTTTGGGGCAGCCACGTGGGGGTGGGGGGGAGATAAACTGCTGGGCCTTGAGCCAAAATAACTCATCTCCTTTGGTTCAAATCTGGCCTCAGACACTTATTAGCTGTTTGACCCTACATAACTCTGTTTGCCACTTAATTCTGTCTGCCTCAGTTGTATAAAATGGCCAAGGAAGGAAATGGTAAATCACTCCAGGATCTTTGATGAGACTTGGTGTCTCCAAATTTGATAACAAAAAGTCAGATATGATTGAACAACAGCAGTTTTTTGTATTTAACCATTTTGCAGTATAAAGGACTTTGGTAGTTAGAAATTTCTTTCCAGGGTTTTCAGTAGCTTTTGTTGTGAAAGAGGCAGGGCTTCTTAGTTGCTACATTATATTTCTGTAAGATTTTCTCCCCTGGGGATTGCCTTCAGGGTCCAGGATGGTAATAGTGGCTGATGGTCTGAGGAATCCTATAGGATTAAAGGAGGAGACTTTTTGGTCTCACTTACCAAATCTCTTTTCCCATGAAAAAGTTAATCCTGTTTTCAGTACTGAAGCCTTTCCCTTTGGGTGGTAACTTCTTGAGCTTTCCCTTTGATAACATAGCAAGAGCTCAGAGCCATCTCCATGCCAAAATCAGAAAAAGATTTTAATGAGAGATTTGTCAACATTGGAGAGTAAACATTTGCTATTTGGAAACCAGGTTTATTTAATATGTTTTTCAGTATCACAATAAAAAGAAAAACACTTGAGAAATGTTTTTGATGGTGTTGGTGGTGGTGGTGGTATTATTGAATTCTCCTTGCTTTTCAAACCATGGCAATGAATATCATTTCAGGGAGCAAATATACTTGTTGAACCATTTTTAAATGGGGTAAATCATCGTAATTGGGTGCATTTGCCTCCAAGAATCTTTGCTGCCTATGTTCACCAATAAAATTCATGGCTATTAATTAAAGCTGTGAATATTATTCACTTCTTAATATTTAAGTTTCCCTTAGAGATAAATGATTATTACATAATATCTCATGCTCTTCCGTGAAATGAGAAATACACAGAATTCCACAAATTGATAGAACATTACAACTGTGGCTGCTACCTAGCCCTTTTTGTATAGAGAGCCTAGTTGCAAAAGTGTGTGTCTACACAGTTCTAAAGATAATAGCATCCACTTCTTTCTAATGTGTCAAGTGGTTTTAGAAAGGTGGATGTCAGGACCTCGACAGAAGGTGGAGGTTGAGTCTAAAAGAGGGAAAATATAAAGTAGAAAAATTGTCAGTGGCAGAATAAAAGAATACGTGCATTAGAGAAACATATTCAAGGGTCTTCTGTGAGTATTTGGGGACGAAGACAGAGTGAATGAATGTATGCTATTTGCAAGATATAGGAAAGAAGTGACAGTGTGCTAGATTTAAGGGACAAGTGGCAGAAGGGGAGCTTCATGAGTGACATGTCCTAGAGACAGAAGGGAAGTGATCAGTCTAATGGCAGCTTGGCACAAAGAGAATGGGCACCAGGTGCTCTGTGGGGCAATGGCTGTTAGTGATCTCTGAAAAATGAAAGGCCAACATTTTTTTTGACAGAGTAGCATGTAAAAGAGATAAACTACCCAAATACCCAGATGATATGCAACTGACTAAAGGAAAATAACTGGTTACAGATGAAAGCAAGGTATAATTTTGCAGAAACTAAGTGGAATGTCAATGAAATAAAAAATAGTGAGCCTTAAGGTTCAAGCAATTGTCATGTGACCAGTTTATATGAATCTGATAACTTTGTCCCATTTTTCATATTTTGAGGGAAAAATTATTTTAGCTTATCAAAGTAACAACTTCAACTGATGGAAGCTTGAATACTTTTTCTCCCTCAAAATGAATTTCTTATAGGAGAGTAGCTCATTCAGCATCTTTTCAATAAGTATTAAATGTAGAGCCCTCTACAAGGTATTTCAGACAAACAGAAACATCATTCTTATACAATAAGTGCTCCTGCTTACATAGAGACAAAATTAGATTCGTCAATACAACTTTCTTACTTAACACAATACAGACCATTGAAAGGATGCATAGTAGCCCAATATGAATGTATTTACCTTTTAAAACACCTGGTTGCCAGAAGTTTGTCTCTCACCCAGTACAGGTCATGTCAAAAAATATTTTATGAATAATTTTTATAAATGTCATTTTATGGCATCATTAGAAAAATATGATCAGCTGAGGATTTCCACCAAAAAGCACTGAGATTTTCATTATGGAGATGGGGTGGATTTCATATGTTGAATTGAATTGAATTAAAGGGCCAAGGAACTTTTCCTGAGGATAGATTAACTACGAAATCTCCTCTGTCTTATTCTCAGCTTAGTTTATTAACCATCAGAATTCAGTACCTGGCTGATGTCTTGTACCGTGGTCTTTTCCATGATTGGAAGTGATTGTCTGAAACAAGGCAGCATTGTGAGGTCTGCTTGTGATTTTGAAACTTTTACACTTTGCATTATTATAGAGGTCTATAATGGTGGCATATTTTTATAAATCCTATAAAACAATGAATAAATACTTGCAAGGTGGGTTTTGTAGATGACATCCACATGATTCAACAGAACAATTTATAAAGAATAAAGCAAGCAACACATGGGAAGGGATTTCAGAAGTGCTGACAATACTACTGAAGCAGATTACCTTAAAAGCAAACACATATGGTTCTGGTTTTTGCCTTCCTGATCGGCTAAATCTGTTTAAAGGCATAAGCTTGCAACCTGCTGAGTGGATACTATTTTATCCCATGTGTGGATTATAGAACCAAAGAGGAGACAGCTGATCATCCAAACATGAGCAGGTTCCTTGGTTTTCTTTTCCCTCAAGTAGGCTTAGGACCTGAAGTAAATCCCTTTATTTCTTTTACTGAATTATCTCCTATCTCCATTACTTCTGGAACTGATGTATTTCTCTAGGCTTCTGGTTTTCAGGATCCCCCTTTCTTTCTTGTCATGAAAACATAGCTAAAATGGGAATGGCAAACACTTTATAGGCCTTGATCAGAGCTATGACCAGGACATAATCAGGCTTTTGCCCCCAAATGCCAAATTTAAAAGGCATCCCTGGCAACTGCCGCCTGTCAGTAGCATAGAATCAACAAGGCTTAGCTAAAATAGGAAACTATCAGATGTCAATCTGAAGTGAGCTGAGGTGAACTCCTTCTCTGCCCAGGCCTATTCCCTGCCTCCCTGCATTCAAATGAGCATACATTGTTGTCATTTTATCCAGAAGAGGAGAAGCAAATATACAAATGAGTGAACCATGGGAGAACAGAGTTCCTTATTGCTGCTCCAGGACAGAGGGGCAAGAAGACACAACCTTTGGAGAAAAAGCAAGGGGCTAAGTGTTGAAATTTATAGTGTTGCTGGGGACCCTGCAATATAAAAATTAAAAGACCCAAGAGATCAAAGACCCCAAGAGAGCTCAGTAAATAACAACAATAAAAAAACAAAACTGAAACATTATGCTCCCCATACAGATAGAAGAACCTGACACTTGCATAAAAATGACAATTAAGAAATAGGCTACTAAAAATTAAAAAAAAATTATTGGATAAGCAAAAGAGAAAAACCATAGATAGCTTCTTTGGAAATAAATGAGACCTGAGTTCAAATTCAGAAGACAATGAAATTAAAACATCCATTTCTAAAGTTTTAAAGAAAAATGCAAAATGGGCACAAGCCCAAAAAGAATTTTTGGAAGAATTTTTAAAAATGAGAAAGGTTGAGAAAAAAATAGAAAAATAAAAAAGGCAACAAAATAAAATAGAAAATTATGAAAGATCAACCAAGAGGAAAAGGAAATTTTAAAAAACTCACTGAAGAAAATAATTCATTAAAATTAGAATTGGGCAAGAGGAAGATAGTAACTTCTTTATTATTTTTAATTTAATTAATTAATTTATGATATTTTCCCATGATTCCATGATTTATGTTCTTTCCCTCCTCTTCTTTCTCCCCCTCCCAGAGCCAATGAGCAATTCCACTGGGTTTTACATGTATCATTTTTCAAAACCTATTCACATATGTAAGAGAGAGGAATATGCAAAAAGAAGAAATGGCAAAAGTGAGGAATTAGATCCAATGAAGCAAGAAGCAGCCCATGTGGGGGAAGGGCAGAAAGGAAGTGACCCAGAATTCCAGGGAAAGAACAGAGACTGAGTGGAACTCAGAAACTGCCACTTCAACTGGATTCCTTTAGCTGAGAGCTGCACAAGAAGGTCTCAAAGACTGGAGGTTCCCCTTTAGACACCAGTGGCTTTCCTAGTGATCCCTGGAAGTTTTCTGTTCAGCTCAACTCAACATATTATATTGGACTTTGAAAAAAGCCATCTACTGAGGAAATTCTCTCTAAGGATTTTCTCTACCTCTCTTTCCCCAATTGTCCTGAATTTTAGCAATAACCAGATTAGCTCAAGAATAGGAGCAACCAGCAGCTCACCAGAAAAGGGGTCAAGGCTTAGAGCCTGAACCCTAAGATTTGGGGGGTCAGTCTGGCAATCTTTAGGTATTCCTGTCACCCACTTTCCTTATTCAACCCTCTTATTTCCCCTTCCCTGAGTGATTCTCCACTAAAGAGTTATTATAAAGGTCAAGTCTGCCTACTTTCTGACATCAAAGAAGGGGACTGAAGATTTAAGGAGAATCATACCTCTCCCTAAAGAGGAGGATAAGCTCAAGACTGGGGTTGAAAGTGAACCAGATCTCAAAGGGAAAGTGGTAGTTGGGGATTTGGGAGGGTCTAGAGGCAGGAAAGTCTATCCTGCCTCTCAATAACAGTTAAGACCAAGAAGGGAGGGAGTGGGTCATTCCTCTAAACCCTTTCCTCCAGTCCTTAACCTCTACCTCCCAAACCAAATCTCTGAGGAGATATACTTTGTCCCTCAGGGAAATAAACTGAGGTTGACTTCACCTAAGGGAAGAGAAAGGAAGATCAACCTTTTCTCCCCTCTCAGTCTCTCAACCCCCTCTCTCCCTTTCATTCAATTCACCAGTGTAGGGGGGAGGGTGATCTCCCATATTGGCCCTATATTACACATATTATTAATATTTGCAATAGAGTGATCATTTAAAGTAAACATCCCCAATCAAATCCCCATTGAACCATGTGATCAATCATGTTTTTCTTCCGTGTTTCTACTCCCACAGTTCAATAACTTCGTAAAACAACAAAAAGAAAACTAGCTTTTAAAAATTAAAAACATAGAAGATAGGAAACATCTTGTTACAAAAGCAACTGACCTCAATCTAAGGCACAAATTAAGAAGAGAAAATATAAGAATTCTTAGACTACCTAAAAATTATGATAAAAAATGTTTAATTCCTATCCTTCAAGAAATTGTTTAAGAAAATTGCCCTGAAGTTTTGGAACTTGAAAATGAGGTAGATCTTAAAAGAATTCATCAGTCACTATATGTAAAAGATCTGAATAGGAAAATTCAGCGGAATATTAGAGCTAATTTTTGTAATTCCTGGATTAAAAAGAAAATACTACAAGCAACTAAAAAGAAACAATTTAAATACTCTGGTAAAAAGTAGGAATAAGTGGTTTCTACATGGAACACAATGAAAGGCACAGAATACATTTCAAAGGCCAAAGAAGCTTGGGTTACAATGAAGAATAACCTACCCAGTAAAGATAATTATTATCATACAATTAAAGAAATGGTCATTTAAAGAAATGAGACTTTGAAATATTTTTGAGGAAAAAACCATAACTGAATGGAAAGTTTTATATGCAAGAATGAAGAGAAAAATAAGAAGATAACATGAAAGGCTAAATATAAATGATTTAATAAAGTCCAAATGTTTACTTCCTATATGGGAAAATAGTATGTTTAAAATTTTAAAATAGTGGTAGTCTCTCGGTGACTGAGAATGACAATTGTCTTTGTGCATTATCATCTATTGATGTACCCTCATGTGGCTATATCATTAATTGGGTAGTTTGAAGGAGCATGTATAGATTGAAGCTACAAGGTTGAATTAATTATAATAGAACAAGCAAAAAATCAAATTGGATAAGGAGGGATAAATTACAATAACCATCACATATAAAAGAGGCATGAATGAAAGAAATATTACAATGAAAGAATGGAAAGGGTGAAGGTGCTGTAATGCTAGTGCTTTATCTTGAATGGATCTGGGTAAAAGAGAAAATCATAATACATATAGAAGTATAAAAGTATTCTTAATTCATAAGGAGATAAAAGGGTGAGGGATAAAGATGAAAAAGAAAGAGTCTTAAAAAGGCATATAGATTAAGAAAAAAAGAGGGCAAGGGGATAAGACAAGGAAGGGAATTATAGTGGTCATTTATATTAATGATATAGTAAGAGAGGGAGTCATAGAAGTGTAAATAGATTAACAATTTGGAGAAGAAAACAAAAGGAACCTAAGAACAATGGGGGAGGAAAATAAAGGTGGGATTGAAGGAGTATGGTTTAGGGGAGGTAGTGGTTAGAAGAAAATTAGATTTCTGAGGAGAAATAAGAGAAAAAGAGAAAAACTGAAGAATAATAGAGTAGAGGAAAAAGCAAAACTAACAATAATAAATTTGAGTGTGGATGTGATGAATTCACTCATAAAACAGAAGTGGATTTCAGAATGGATTAGAAAACCCAAACCCAACAATATGTTGTTTTTGAGAAAAACATTTAACAATGAGAGACACAAAGTAGAACAAAAATAGAGGGATGGAGTAGAATATATTTTACTTCAACTGCCCCAAAACAAAAAAGCAGGGGTAGCAATAATGACTTCAGACAAGGTTAGAGCTAAAATAGATCTAATTATATTTAATTTAAGATAAATAGGAAAGCAATTATCAGTACTAAGTATATATACACCAAATATTTTAGCAACTAAATTTTTAAGGGAGAAACTAAATGAATTACAGGTTGTACTAGATAACAAAATTATAATAGTGGGGGATTTAAACCTCCTCCTCTTAGAGCTAGACAATTCTAACCAAAAAAATAAATAAGAAGAAAGTTAAAGTGATAAATAAAATCTTAGTTTAGCCAAATATGATAGATCTTTTGAGAGAATTGTTCAGAAATAGAAAGGAATATACTTTTTCTTAGTGGCACAATGATACATTTACAAAAAATTAACTATTAAGACAAATTTTTATAATTAAATACAGAAAAACAGAAATATAAAATTATTTTTCAGATGATGATGCAATAAAATTGTGCTTAATAAGGGATAATGGATTCACAGAATAAAAAATAATTAGAGACTGACTTTATCTTAAAGAGTGGTTGGGTTTAAGGACAGGTCATAGAAACAAATAATTTAATACAGAAAATAATAATGAAATAACTTAACAAAACTTATGGGTGACAGCAAAAGCAATAATTAAAGGAAAATTTATATCAATAAAATAGAAGAACAGATCAGAATATATAGTTTTTTTGAAATTTTTTTTTAATTTGGTCAATTTCAAACATTATTCCATGGTTACAAAAAATCATTTTCTATTCCTCCCTCCCCTCCCATGGCCGATGCATAATTCCACTGGGTATTGCATGTCTCCTTGATCAGAACCCATTTCCATGTTGTTGGTATTTGCACTAGGATATTCATTTAGAGTCTGTATCCCCAATCATATCCCCTTCGACCCATGTATTCTAGCAGTTGTTTTTCTTTGGTGTTTTTACTCCCACAGTTTTTCCCGTAAACCAGGGATTGTGGGTTTGGGTCCCATCTGGGGTGCCAATTGTAATAGAAATAATAATCTGTGGAACTATTTCTAGTTGCTATAAAGGGATACTCTGGCTTGTGACTAGAGAGATGCTAGGGAAACCTCAAGGTTCCTAGTTATAATGGAGATAGAAATACCTCTGAGAGATAGAGAGATGCTACTAGAGGGGTTACTCTGGGGTTGCCTATTGAACGCTACTGATGGCTAATAGATCATGATATTTCCTACCCTCCTCCTCCCTTCACCTCCCAGTTTCCACCCATGCCCTTCTGCCTCCCTTTCCCCTCCCCTGGTCTTAGTCAGTCACCTTCTAAAGTAACTCAGGGGAACTATGAGATTTCAGAGAAAAAACTCCTTTCTCTTCCTTTCTCAAGTAAGGGGGTTTATTAAGAACAACAGGATGGAAGTTGAGGTAAGATGAAGTGAGAGGGATGAGGTTTTTCTTTAATCTACAAGGAAGAATTATGAGGATTTTGGGGAAATGTCAGTCCTGTCACAACTGTGACACAAGTCTGTCAGGGAGATGGAAGACAACTGTTAAATCTTCTTTCTTATTCCAATTACACAAAGTCACCAACAAAAGTTAATTTCTTTTCAGCCTAACTCCAGAAGCCCCGCCAAGGGTCCTTCAGCCTGGGACAGAAGCTAACAGGGATCAGTTTCTCAGCTTCTTCCCCCTTCAGCCAGAAGCCAAGGTAGACTCTCTCCAAAACCAAGAGAAATAGTTCAAAGCTAGAAATCCCAGCTTCTTCTCCACTACTCTCTCAGAGCCACCAATATCTCTCAGTTCCTCTCCTGGCCAGGCTCCAACTCCCTTTCCTGGGAACATTCTATTTTGGAATGTTCACTTTGATTGCCAGCTGAGGTCCTTTACTTTGTTTTAATGCTTGGCTTGGCATGTAAATCCTTTCTTCCTTCATGCCTCTTCCACGATGTGGATAGTGTTTTTTCTCCTATATCCCTCTGGATTGTTCAGGATCAATGCATTACCACTAATGGAGTAGTCCATTACATTAGATTGTACCACAGTGTATCAGTCTCTGTGTACATTGTTCTCCTGGTTCTGCTCCTTTCGCTTTACATCACTTCCTGGAGGTTGTTCCAGTTCCCATGAAATCCCTCCACTTTATTATTTCTTTGAGCACAATAGTATTCCATCACCAACATATACCACAATTTGTTCAGCTATTCCCCAATTGAAGGGAATCCCCTCATTTTCCAATTTTTTGCCACCACAAAGAGCATAGCCATGAATATTTTTGTACAAGTCTTTTTCCTTATTATCTCTTTGGGGTACAAACCCAGCAGTAAGTCAGACAGTCTTTTAGCACCCTTGGGGCATAGTTCCAAATTGCCCTCCAGAATGGTTGGATCAATTCACAACTCTACCAGCAATGCATTAATGTCCCAATTTTGCCACATCCCCTCCAATATTTATTACTTTCCATTGCTGTCATGTTAGTCAATCTGCTAGGTATGAGGTGATACCTCAGAGTTGTTTTGATTTGCATCTCTCTGATTATCAGAGATTTAGAGCACTTTTTCATGTGCTTATTAATGGTTTTTCTTTAACTGAACACTGCCTATTCATGTCCCTTGCCCATTTGTCAATTGGAGAATGGCTTGATTTTTTGTACAATTGATTTAGCTCTTTATAAATTTGAGTAATTAAACCTTTGTCAGAGGTTTTTATTATGAAGATTATTTCCCAGTTTGTTATTTCCCCTTCTGATATTGGTTATATTGGTTTTGTTTGTACAAAAACTTTTTAATTTGATGTTGTCAAAATTATTTATTTTACATTTTGTGACTCTTTCTAAGTCTTGCTTGGCTTTAAAATCTTTTCCTTCCCAAAGGTCTGACATGTATACTATTCTGTGTAGTTTTAAAAATTAGAAAACAACAAATTTAAAACCTCCAAATTAATACTAAATTTGAAATCCTAAAAACTAAAAGAAAGATAAATAAAATTGAATGTAAGAAAACCACTCGGTTAATGAATAAACCTAAAAGTTGGTTTTATTAAAAAATTCAACAAAATCAACAATTGGTTAATATGATTTTTAAAAAGAAAGAAAATAAATTACTAACATCAAAAATTAAAAGGGTGAATTTACTACTAATGAATATGAAATTAAAACAATTATTAGGAGTTATTTTACCCAGTTATATGCCACCAAATTTAATAAGTTAAAGGACCTGGAAAAATACTTACAAAAAATATGAATTACCTAGGCTAATAGAGAAAAAATAGAATATTTATATAAACCTATTTTAGAAAAAGAAATTGAACAGTCTAAGAAAGAACTTCCTAGGATAAAAGTATCAGGTTCCAGTGGATTTACAAGTGAATTTTACCAAACATTTGAAGATCATCTACTTCTAATATTAAATAAATCATTTTTAAAAATTGGTAAAGAAAGAGTCCTACTAGATTTCTTTTATGAAACAAATATGGTGATGATACCTAAACCAGGAAGACCTTAAACATAAAAAGAAAATTCTGGGTGAATTTCATTAATAAATATAGATAAAAAATTCTAAATAAAATGTCAGCCATGAAACTATAATAATATATCACAAAGATTATACATTATGACCAAATATTTATAACAGGTATACAGGGATGGCTTAATATAAGGAAAGCTATTAACATAATTAATTACATCAATAACAAAAGTAACAAAAAATTAACAATGATTTACATAAATCGATAACACAGGTAACAACAGTAAATTATATCAATGCAAAAAAACTTTTGAGAAAATACAAACTCATTCTTATTAAAAAATACTGAAAGTATTTCTACTTATCTTGTAGAAATGGAGTTTTCCTTACATTAATAAGAATTTAAATATTTAAAAGTATCAACAAACATTATCTATAAACGGATTGAATTAGAACCCTTCCCTACAACATCAGGTGTGAGACAAGGATGTCCATTATCACCAATATTATTATTTAATATTGTACTAGAAATGCTAGCAATAGTAATAAGAAAAGAAAAAGAAATTGAAGGTATCAGAATGGGTAGAGTTGACTTCCGGTTAAGATGGCGGCTTAGAGAAAGCTGAAGTTCAGATCTCCGGAAAACCCTTCCCGACCGATCTCAAACTAGAAGCTCCTAAGGCGCCGAAATTCAAAACGATCAACAGCACAGACGCTGGGAACCCTCCTCCTGGACCTGGACCCGGTTCAAAAGGTACGGCTCCCCTTAAAAGCCAGAACCCGAGATCCCTCGGACCTCAGGGGTAGGAGCGCAGAGTCCAAGGCTCCCGGAAGCGGCAGCCGCACCGGGCTCAGAGAGCAGGGTCTGAGGAACAACAACTCTCAGGGTCTTCTACCCAAGTCCCAGTCCGGGTGAAAGTTACTGCCTGGGGCCTCCGCTGCAGAGAGCTGGTCAAAACAACAGCAACCCTCAGGGCGGGCAAGACAGCCTCACGGGCTGGATCCTGCTATCCAAGTCTCAGTGAAAGTCTGTGCTCTCGGAGCTTGGGGAAGCGGCAGCCCATCCCCCCGCAGGCCGACGAAACAGCCTCACGGCCAGGGATTCTGAAGGCAACTTCCGGAAATCGAGCCAGGGGGAGAGTGTGGCCTCGTGGTCCGACCCTTCCATTCCAGTTCCAGTGAGGCATATTCAGTTTAACCCAGGGAACGCTCATAGAACCAACATCTGCCCAGGACTAAAGCCTCTGATCACCAGACAAAGACAAGAAAAGCCAATCCTCCACGTTCAGAGATGACAAACTCCACAGAAGCACAGAAGCCCCAAAATACCAAGAAAAATAAGAAGAAAGGGGCGACTCTGGACACATTCTATGGAGCCAAAATACAAAATACAGAGCAGATAGAAGAAGATATGCAAGAAAATTCTCCAAAATCTTCCAAAGGAAATAGAAACTCTCCACAAACCCATGAAGAATTTGAATCAGAAAGGACCAAAAAGATGGAAGCCCTCTGGGAGGAAAAGTGGGAAATGATGCAAAAGAAATTCACGCATCTACAAAACCAGTTTGACCAAACTGTAAAAGAAAACCAGGCTTTAAAGCAAGAACTAATAAAGCAAAGCCAAAACACCAAGAAATTAGAAGAGAACATAAAATATCTCACCGACAAGGTGATAGATCTGGAAAACAGGGGGAGAAGAGAAAATTTAAGAATAATTGGACTCCCAGAAAAGCCAGAAATAAACACCAAACTGGACATGGTGATACAAGATATAATCAAAGAAAATTGCCCAGAGATTCTAGAACAAGGGGGCAATACAGCCACTGACAGAGCTCACAGAACACCTTCTACACTAAAACCCCAAAAGACAACTCCCAGGAATGTAATTGCCAAATTCCAAAGCTATCAAACAAAAGAAAAAATCCTACAGGAAGCCAGAAAAAGACAATTTAGATATAAAGGAATGCCAATCAGGGTCACACAAGACCTTGCAAGTTCTACGCTGAATGATCGTAAGGCATGGAACATGATCTTCAGAAAGGCAAGAGAGCTGGGTCTCCAACCAAGAATCAGCTACCCAGCAAAACTGACTATATACTTCCAAGGGAAAGTATGGGCATTCAACAAAATAGAAGACTTCCAACTTTTTGCAAAGAAAAGACCAGAGCTCTGTGGAAAGTTTGATACCGAAAATCAAAGAGCAAGGAATACCTGAAAAGGTAAATATTAAGGAAAGGGGAAAAATGTTATCTTCTTTTACTCAAACTCTCTTCTATAAGGACTACATTTATATCAACCTATGTATACTAATATGTGGGGAAAATGTAATGTATAAATAGGGGGTAAAGAAAGACCAAATAGAATAATGGTTCTCACACAAAGATTCACAGGGGAAGGGGAGGGGAAGAAAACTCCTATAAGAAGGAGAGGAAGAGAGGGGGGGGGGTTACTTAAACCTCAATCTCAGGGAAATCAACTCTGAGAGGGAAAAACATCCAGATCCATTGGGATCTTGAATTCTATCTTACCCAACAAGGGTAAGGAGAAGGGAAAACCAAGGGGGGGAGGGGGAGAGGGAGAACAAAAAGGGAGGGAAAGAGAGGGGGGTGGGGGAGGGAACAAAAAGGGAGGGACTAAAAAGGGAAACATCAAGGGAGGGGACAAGGGGGACTGATTCAAAGTAAATCACTGGACTAAAAGGTAGAGCCGAAGAAGAAAAGGTTAGAATTAGGGAAGGCAATCAAAATGCCAGGGAGTCCACAAATGACAATCATAACTTTGAACGTGAATGGGATGAACTCACCCATAAAATGTAGACGAATAGCAGAATGGATTAGAATCCAAAACCCTACCATATGTTGTCTTCAAGAAACACACATGAGGCGGGTTGACACCCACAAGGTCAGAATTAAAGGATGGAGTAAGACCTTCTGGGCCTCAACTGATAGAAAGAAGGCAGGAGTGGTAATCATGATATCTGATAAAGCCAATGCAAAAATAGACCTTGTCAAAAGGGATAGGGAAGGTAATTATATTTTGTTAAAAGGGACTCTAGACAATGAGGAAATATCATTAATCAACATGTATGCACCAAATAATATAGCACCCAAATTTCTAATGGAGAAACTAGGAGAATTGAAGGAAGAAATAGACAATAAAACCATACTAGTGGGAGACTTAAACCAACCATTATCAAATTTAGATAAATCGAATCAAAAAATAAATAAGAAAGAGGTAAAAGAAGTGAATGAAATCTTAGAAAAATTAGAATTAATAGACATATGGAGAAAAATAAATAGGGATAAAAAGGAATACACCTTCTTCTCAGCACCACATGGCACATTCACAAAAATTGACCATACATTAGGTCACAGAAACATAGCACACAAATGCAAAAAAGCAGAAATAATGAATGCAGCCTTCTCAGATCACAAGGCAATAAAAATAATGATTAGTAATGGTACATGGAAAACCAAATCTAAAACCAATTGGAAATTAAACAATATGATACTCCAAAACCGTTTAGCTAAAGAAGAAATCATAGAAACAATTAATAATTTCATCAAGGAAAATGACAATGGCGAAACATCCTTTCAAACCTTTTGGGATGCAGCCAAAGCGGTAATCAGAGGCAAATTCATATCCCTGAAAGCTCATATTAACAAACAAGGGAGAGCAGAGATCAATCAATTGGAAATGCAATTGAAAAAACTCGAAAGCGATCAAATTAAAAACCCCCAGCAGAAAACCAAATTAGAAATCCTAAAAATTAAGGGAGAAATTAATAAAATCGAAAGTGATAGAACTATTGATTTAATAAATAAGACAAGAAGCTGGTACTTTGAAAAAACAAACAAAATAGACAAAGTACTGGTCAATCTAATTAAAAAAAAGGAAGGAAGAAAAGCAAATTCACAGCATTAAAGATGAAAAGGGGGACAGCACCTCCAATGAGGAGGAAATTAAGGCAATCATTAGAAATTACTTTGCCCAATTATATGGCAATAAATACACCAATTTAGGAGAAATGGATGAATATATACAAAAATACAAACTGCCTAGACTAACAGAAGAGGAAATAGAATTCTTAAATAATCCCATATCAGAAATTGAAATCCATCAAGCCATCAAAGAACTTCCTAAGAAAAAATCCCCAGGGCCTGATGGATTCACCTGTGAATTCTATCAAACATTCAGAGAACAGTTAACCCCAATACTATACAAACTATTTGACATAATAAGCAAAGAGGGAGTTCTACCAAACTCCTTTTACGACACAAACATAGTACTGATTCCAAAACCAGGCAGGTCAAAAACAGAGAAAGAAAACTATAGACCAATCTCCCTAATGAATATAGATGCAAAAATTTTAAATAGGATACTAGCAAAAAGACTCCAGCAAGTGATCAGAAGGATCATTCACCATGATCAAGTAGGATTCATACCAGGGATGCAGGGCTGGTTCAACATTAGGAAAACCATCCACATAATTGACCACATCAACAAGCAAACTAGCAAGAACCACATGATTATCTCAATAGATGCAGAAAAAGCCTTTGATAAAATACAACACCCATTCCTATTAAAAACACTAGAAAGCATAGGAATAGAAGGGTCATTCCTAAAAATAATAAACAGTATATATCTAAAACCAACAGCTAATATCATCTGCAATGGGGATAAACTAGATGCATTCCCAAAAAGATCAGGAGTGAAACAAGGATGCCCATTATCACCTCTACTATTTGACATTGTACTAGAAACACTAGCAGTAGCAATTAGAGAAGATAAAGAAATTGAAGGTATCAGAATAGGCAAGGAGGAGACCAAGTTATCACTCTTTGCGGATGACATGATGGTCTACTTAAAGAATCCTAGAGATTCAACCAAAAAGCTAATTGAAATAATCAACAACTTTAGCAAAGTTGCAGGATACAAAATAAACCCACATAAATCATCAGCTTTTCTATATATCTCCAACACAGCTCAGCAGCAAGAACTAGAAAGAGAAATCCCATTCAAAATCACCTTAGACAAAATAAAATACCTAGGAATCTATCTCCCAAGACAAACACAGGAACTATATGAACACAACTACAAAACACTCGCCACACAACTAAAACTAGACTTGAACAATTGGAAAAACATTAACTGCTCATGGATAGGACGAGCCAATATAATAAAAATGACCATCCTACCCAAACTTATTTATCTATTTAGTGCCATACCCATTGAACTACCAAAATACTTCTTCACTGATTTAGAAAAAACCATAACAAAGTTTATTTGGAAGAACAAAAGATCAAGGATATCCAGGGAAATAATGAAAAAAAACACATATGATGGGGGCCTTGCAGTCCCAGACCTCAAACTATATTACAAAGCAGCAGTCATCAAAACAATTTGGTACTGGCTAAGAAACAGAAAGGAAGATCAGTGGAATAGACTGGGGGAAAACGACCTCAGCAAGACAGTATACGATAAACCCAAAGATCCCAACTTTTGGGACAAAAATCCACTATTCGATAAAAACTGCTGGGAAAATTGGAAGACAGTGTGGGAGAGACTAGGAATAGATCAACACCTCACACCCTACACCAAGATAAATTCAAAATGGGTGAGTGACTTAAACATAAAGAAGGAAACCATAAGTAAATTGGGTAAACACAGAATAGTATACATGTCAGACCTTTGGGAGGGGAAAGGCTTTAAAACCAAGCAAGATATAGAAAGAATCACAAAATGTAAAATAAATAATTTTGACTACATCAAACTAAAAAGCTTTTGTACAAACAAAACCAATATAACTAAAATCAGAAGGGAAACAACAAATTGGGAAAAAATCTTCATAGAAACCTCTGACAAAGGTTTAATTACTCATATTTATAATGAGCTAAATCAATTGTACAAAAAATCAAGCCATTCTCCAATTGATAAATGGGCAAGGGAAATGGATAGGCAGTTCTCAGATAAAGAAATCAAAACTATTAACAAGCACATGAAGAAGTGTTCTACATCTCTTATAATCAGAGAGATGCAAATCAAAACAACTCTGAGGTATCACCTCACACCTAGCAGATTGGCTAACATAACAGCAAAGGAAAGTAATGAATGCTGGAGGGGATGTGGCAAAGTAGGGACATTAATTCATTGCTGGTGGAGTTGTGAACTGATCCAACCATTCTGGAGGGCAATTTGGAACTATGCCCAAAGGGCGACAAAAGAATATCTACCCTTTGACCCAGCCATAGCACTGCTGGGTCTGTACCCCAAAGAGATAATGGACACAAAGACTTGTACAAAAATATTCATAGCTGCGCTCTTTGTGGTGGCCCAAAACTGGAAAACGAAGGGATGCCCATCAATTGGGGAATGGCTGAACAAACTGTGGTATATGTTGGTGATGGAATACTATTGTGCTCAAAGGAATAATAAAGTGGAGAAGTTCCATGGAGACTGGAACAACCTCCAGGAAGTGATGCAGAGCGAGAGGAGCAGAACCAGGAGAACATTGTACACAGAGACTAATACACTGTGGTATAATCGAACGTAATGGACTTCTCCATTAGGGGCGGTGTAATGTCCCTGAACAACTTTCAGGGATCCAGGAGAAAAAAAACACCATTCATAAGCAAAGGATAAACTATGGGAGTGGAAACACCGAGAAAAAGCAACTGCCTGAATACAGAGGTTGAGGGGACATGACAGAGGATAGACTTTAAATGAACACTCTAATGCAAATACTATCAACAAAGCAATGGGTTCAAATCAAGAAAACATCTAATGCCCAGTGGACTTACGCGTTGGCTATGGGGGGTGGGGGGGAGGAAAAGAAAATGATCTATGTCTTTAACGAATAATGCTTGGAAATGATCAAATAAAATATATTTAAAAAAAAATAAATTAAAAAAAAAAAGAATGGGTAGAGTTATAACATTATCTCTTTTCATAGCTGATATGATGATACATATATATATTATATATATATATAAAATACTAGAGATTCAATTGAAAATTAATTGAAGCTATCAATGATTTTTAAAAATGGCAGTATATAAATAAGTGTGCAAAAATCATCAACATTTCAATATATATCAATAATAATGCCCTACAAGAAGAGATAATAAATAATCCATTTAAATTAACCTTAAGTAGAATAAAATATCTAGGAGAATATCCTCTAAAAACAATTCCAGAAACCATATGAACACAAATATAAAACCCTTTTTATACAAATAAAGTCAGATATGAATAATTGTAGAAATATAAACTATTTGTGGGTGGACAGAGGCAATATATTTAACAACCCTACCTAAATTTAATCTACTCATTCAATGTCATCCAATTAAATCCAATTTTTTGTTAAATTAGGAAATATAGTAATAAAATTAATTTTCAAAAATTGAAGGTTAAAAATATCAAAGAATATAGTGAAAAGATGTTAAGGAAGGAGGTCTAACAGTACCAGATTTCGAAATATGTTATAAAACAGCAATTATCAAAACTTTTGGCACAGGCTAAGAAATAGAAAAGTAGATAAGTGGAACAGAATAGATATACAAAAAATAGTCATAAAAGATTATGGTAACATTTTTGACAAAGGCAAAGTTCCAACTCTTTGGGAAAAAAATTCACTATTTGGTAAAAATTGTTTGGAAAACTGGAAAGAAGTTTGGCAGAAACTAGATATAAATAAAAATCTTATATCATTTACCAAGATAAAATCAAAATGGATACATGATACAGGCATCAAGAGAGATATAAACAAATGAGAACAATAGAAATCATATTACCTTCAGATTTATGGATCGGAAAATTATAAGTAAAAAGATTAAAATCATTTTGAGACATAAAATGAATAATTTTGTGTATGTTAAATTGAAAATTTTTTATACAAAAACAACTAACAGAAGATTAGAAGGAGCACAATAAGTTAGAGGAGAAATTTATAGACAGTTTCCTGGATAGTTTCTTGAATAGAGTCTCATATCTAAAATATATAAAGAACTTTGCCAAATATATAAGAATATGAACAATTCCCTCATTGATAAATGGTCAAAAGATATGAATAGACAGTTTTTGGATGAAGTAATCAACAATATATGTAAATATATTAAGAAATTCTCTAAATCATCATTAATTAAATACAAATAAAAACAACTCTACAATATCATCTCATACCTATGAGATTGACTAAAACAATAAAAGGGCAAAATGATAAATATTGGAGGGGAGTGGAAAATACGGACATTAATATATCGTTGTTTATAAGGAATTAAAATTAAGGATTTAACTAAATATATGAGAATTCTAAGATAATATTGTGGTCACTGATTTAAAAATATTATGGTTCAAGTCAAATTGACTTTTAGTAGCTTTATTTACAAAGAGGTGGAAAGACTGAAAGTAGAGAAATGTAAAAGAGAGTAGAGTAAGAAGTCTAGCCTATCACCCTAAATGTTGCTCCAGTCCCTGGCTCAACCCAGGCATGGCTCATTAACCCCTCAGTCAGAGGACTCCATGGTAAATTAAACAAAGGTTCAATCCATATGGCCTCCTCCAAGAAGGGGAGGCCTCTCCAGAACTAATATCTCTAAAAGCCAAGAAAGGAGGGTTAGCTTCTCACTCACCCAAACTGAAGCTCAAAAGGAGAAGATCCAAGAGCAGTGTTACCAGAAGCAGTCCAAGAGCCAGAGTCCCAGGTCAAAATCCCAAGTCAAGTCATAGCTCCAAGCCACAGTCCCAGTCCAAGATCCTCCAAGTTGAAAATTCAGGCTGAAGACCTCTTTAGACAGGAAGTTCAGGACTTTTATAGTCCTTTTTCCACATCACTTCCTGTCCCTTCCTCCACATTACAGGAGTCAATTGTAGTCTTTAAATTTTCTTAGCACTGCCCAGTGGGTGGTCAGTTGGTTCAGGAGTTGTCACCCACTTTTAGCAAGTGGCTTGTGGTATTAAGTAGGGGTGTTTTCCATTTTTGTTGATTAAATTTTTTTAAACCCTTACCTTCCGTCTTGGAATCAGTACTGTGTATTAGTTCTAAGGCAGAAGAGTGGAAAGGGCTAGGCAATGGGAGTTAAGAGAGTTGCCCAGAGTCACATAGCTAGGAAGTGTCTGAGGTCAGATTTGAACCCAGGACCTCCCATCTCTGGGTCTGACTTTCAATCCACTGAGCCACCCAGCTGCCCCCTCTGTTGTTTAATTTAAAAATAGGGAAGGGGAGAGTTAATCCTATCTTCACATGTTGGAACTGTGAACTGATCCAACCAATTTAGAGAGCAATACCACTTTTAATTTTATTTCCTAAGATGATCCAGGAAAAAGGAAAATAAACTATTTGTTCTCAGTTATTTATAGCAGTCCTTTTGGCGAGGCAAAGAACTAGAAACTGAACTGTTGTCCATTAGTTGGGGAATTGCTGAACAAATCAGTATGTGATTGTAATGGAATATTTAATTGTGCCATAAGAAATGACAAACAAGATGATCACCAAAAAAAAAAAAAAAACCTGGAAAGATTTTTATGAAGTAATGCAAAATGAAGTGAGCAGAACCAGGAGGACATCATACCCAATAACAACAATAATATAGGCTAATCATCTGTGAATGACTGTAACTATTCAATAAGGCAAGGATCTAGGACAACTCCAGTGATGAAAAAGGATATCCACCACCATTGAAGGAACAGATGGGAGACCAAATGCAGACTGAAACATGCCATTCTTCACTTTATTTCATCCATGAATTTTTTTCTAGTGTAAGCAATATGTTTCTTTTTCACAACATGAGGTACTTGGAAATAGGAGTTATATGGTAATATGTGTACAACCTATATCATATTCTATATGTTTTTGGGGAGAGGGGAAAGGTGGTCGGAAGGGGAAAAAAGAATAAGACAGACTTTGGCATATAATTAGTGTTAAAATATATTTCTTTTGTATATGCATATTTATTATAATTTATTAAATATTTATAACAAATAATATATCCTATTATTGTTATGTTACATATTATACATATATAAACATAGAATAAAAATAAATGGTAACTCAAAAGAAAAAAGGAAAAACAGGAAGAAAACAGATACTACAGCAACCAACAAATATAACATAAGAGGGCAAATAGTCCAAATGAAGAAAAGTAATCCATAGGAAACAATATCTCAAGAAGAAAGTCAACAGTAAAATCAGTGCTTTGTATGTGTGGGTGTGTAGTAATAATGAATAGGGTGAACTCAAAATGCTAAAAAAGGAGATCTTGTATATATAATTGAAACTTGGTGGCATCTGATTCATGAAAAGAATTTGGCTTTGGAAATATTATGGGCCCAAGCCTACCCACTTTTATTATAATTTATTCAAAAGAAACAGTTTATGAATCAGGTTAGTAATGTATATTAAGAGGACATACTAGTATGAGGAAATAAAAGATCTGATAAGTCAGAAAGATGGTGAAGATCATTTGTAAAAACATCAATGGAAATAGAAGAACTAATATTGTTCTACTCATGCCCTGGACTACTGAGGTAGAAGTAAAATAGTTCTCAAAATTATCAAAAAAAGTGTGGTATTGTTTCATCGGGAGTCTTCCAAAACTTGACATCTCTCAACCCAAATCAGAGAAGTTGATAAATTTCTGATTTAATGATCATTTTTACCCTTCAAAAAATTGAAGAATTATCTGGAGGAATTGCTATTTTGGAACCATTTCTGACCACAACAATGATGAACTAGTTGGTAAAGTAGAAATGCCAAGATAGTTAAATGTTAAAGAGTTCATAATGGAAGAGAGGTAAATCTGGCATAGGCTGACAGATACTAGCTTTAGAAAGAGCAAATTTCAAAATGTTCAGATAAAGGGCAGGTGGGACCACAATCCTAATATTTTGAAGAGGAACTTGACCCAAAAGGAATGCACAGCTCTCAAATAAGAAAGTCTAAAAAAGCACTGATTTACAGAAAGGAGGGAAAAAGAGACCTGTGTAATCACTTAATCATTTATTCATCCTATCAACAAATATTAAATATCTATTAAATGCCAAGTATTGTTTTAGTTAGTCAGTAAGGATAAAAATATATTGAATTAATTAATCCCTATACAATTAGCCTACATCTAGTGGGGAAGAAAACAGGTGTCTGAATCAGGTATATAGGAGGTAGAATATATAGGAAAAATATTTTTTAAAATTACATTGTTAAATACAAAATAGTTTGGGAGAGGGAACATTAGTAGAGGTAGGAATCAAGAAAGGCTTCAAGCAGAAGGTGGTATGTTAGCTTCATCTTAGGGAACCTGTGAGGCAGAGCTGAAAAGGGATATGTTCCATTGATGGGAAGTTGCTAGTAGAAAAGACCAGAGAAGGGAAATGAAGAATGTGAAAATAGAAAGATCAGAGAGTTCAGGATAAGGAGTGATGCTAAATGAGTCTAAAAAGATAGGTGAAGGTCACATTTTGAAGGACTGTGAAAGCTAACTAACAAAGTTTGTTTTTTATCTTAGGAGCAACAGGAGAGCCCCTGTTGATTGAAATGGGCAGCAACATGGTCAGATTTGCATTAATGGAGAATTATTTTGTAGGATGGATTAGACTGAAGAGGGAGACCAGTTAGGAGGCTAGTGTCGTCATCTAATGATAAAAGATGAGGCTCTGAAATATGCTCTATGAGTTGAGAGAAAGGAATGAGAGAGTTGCTGTAGAACAGTAAGATCTGACAACTAATTGAAAGATGCCATGAGATAGAATGAAGAGTCAAATATCATGCTAAGGTTGTGAACCTGAGAGGCAAGAAGCCTGGTAGTGCTTCTGACAAAAATAGTAAAGTGTGCAACCGGAGAGAGTTCCTGGGGAGAAAGATAATGAATGAATTCAGTTTTTGAAATGTGGAATTTAAGATGTCTCTTGGACATCCAGCTTAAAATGTCACAATTGGTGAAGTGAGACTAAAGCTCAGAAGAAAGGCTGGGGTCTTTATAGGTAGATCTGTGACTCATTTGCATAGAGATAATAATTGACCCCATGGGAGCTTATGACATAGAAAAGAAAGAGAAGGGGCCAAGGACAGAACCTTGGGGAACATCCATAGTTAGGGGCCTTGGTTTATATGATGAGCTAACAAAAAAGACTAAGAAGAAACAGTCAGATAATTAGGAGGAGAATCAGGAGAGAGCAGTGTCATGAAAAATCAGAAAGGAGAGAGCACCCAGAGGAAGGGATGGTCAACTATCTTGAATGCAGCAGATAAATTCATATAGAACATTTATTTAAAAAAAAAAGACCATCTGGTATGGCAATTTAAGAGATCACTATCAACTTTGGAGATGGCAGTTTTGGTTGAGTGATGAGAGGGGAAGCCATGTTACAAAAGGTTGAGGAATGAGTAAAAGGAGGGGAGGGAAAACAGAGTGAGCAGGTATAGAAAGCTTTTTCAAAGAATTTGGTTTTGAAAGGGAAGAACTATAGAATGATGAAGTGAGGAGACAATAGTAAATAGAGGGGACTTTTTAGGATGGGGATAAGGGAGATGAGTATGTTTAAGACAGCAGAGAAAGAACCAGTTAAAATTCAATAGACAAGAGATGATTGAAAATGAACCATATTGGGGAAGATGGGAGGAGATCAGAGAAAGCATACATGTCCATGGATTGGTCTTGCCAAGATGAAAAAGAGAAAGAATATGAGAATGTCAAAGGATTTTGAGATGAAGAGGAAGTTGGAAAATGGACCATTATGCTGCATGGCTTCAATTTCTCAGACAAAATCAGAGGTAAGATCCTCTAATGAGGGAAGGAGGGAGATTTGGAAAGTTAAGGAGGGAAGAATATGTCTGAAATAGTTTTGGTGGAGCATAATATAAGGATCAATTAGGTAGAAATAAAAGTAGTCCTTTGTTGAAGATAGAGCCTAATTGAAGTTGGATAACAAAAATTTGTTATATAGCTTAGATTTTTCCATTTGAGATTTCTTTAAGGATATGATCAGTGGATTCTTTCTATTGTGACCTTTTACCTCTGGTTCCAAACATTCTGGATAATTTTGATTAATGATTTCTTGAAATGTATAGCATCAAGAATAATAATTACAATATTGCAATAATAGTTTTTAGGGAATCCAATGATTCTTAAAATTATCTTTTCATGACTTCTGTTTCATGTCATTTAATATGAGGTACCTTCCATTTTCTTTTTTTCCCAATATTTTGATTTTGGTTTAATATTTGTTACTGTTGCATGGAGTCATTAATTTATATTTAGTTTATTCTAATTTTCAGACAGTCCAATTTTTGAAGAAAGTTTATTACTTTCTTTCCTTAACAATTTTTCTTCTCCCAATTATTTTCTCATGAGATTTTTTTTTCATTTTTTTAACCTTTTCCTTCACTTCTCCTAGTCTTGTCATCCTTGTGGCCAATCTGTTTTTCCCTTTCAGTGTCTATTTTGGGTTATGATGGAGTTACTCTCTCCCTCTCTTTTGGCATTTTTATACTCAGTAATTTCTTTATACTGGTTAAGGTCTCTTTTGGTTTTATCTCAAATTTAATCCCTGAACTTGCAGCTTCCTGCCAGGGCTAAACTCTGCTGCACTTTTGGGAATAGTAGTCTACTGCTTGGACTTGTCCTGGGTATCATGGATCCTCATATCTGCCACCGAGAGCTGGAGAAATACAAACAGACATGTAATAAATTCGTCACCCACTGTGATAAAACTGCTCTTAGAGCAGAGCCACATGCAGCCTGTGGCTCCCAATGAGATGGAACATACATACTTGGTATTATACACTGAAATTTCAGTGCCATTCAGTTTTAGCTTAAACAGAGCCCAGGTGAAGCTGTCATGGTCCTTTACTCATGTTTCCTAGTCACCAGAAGAAAATGCCATAACTTTATCCAGCAGGCCACTGAAATCTTCAATGAGTATTTTTACTCCCACATGAGTAAACTTATTCCAGTGAAGAGACCCAGGAGATGTTCATCAAGAAGTGTGGGATTGCCGTTTCCCAGACCTCTACCTAGTTTGACAACAGGCAGGCCAGATGTAGGAATAATGTGAAGTTCTAGGAAGAGGTAGCCATCTACATGGTGAAAACTTCAGTGCCCACGACTTCTATCTGGGATTTATGAGCCACAGTCACCCCTGTAATTTTTCAGATGGCTACACTGTTGTTGCCTCTGGAGACAGAAGCATGCAAATCAACCTTCTCCAACCCTACTCTGAGTGGTTTGTTGCCCATGCTGACCCTGGCTTTGTTCCATGTTCCCTTTCCCATTGTCCATAGACAACTTCCTGACTTTGTGGTTCTCAATGGAATCAGCTATTTTCCTTAGTTACACATTGTTTGTTTGTTTGTTTTTTTAATCTTTATTCTACCTGGTGGAATGTTAGGTATTTTTTAGAGTAGATAGGGAGGGGCTGTATAAGATAAGAGTAGAGAGATTTTTACATGAACAAGAGACCATCTCTTAAAGAGACCTGCTGAAGCAAGAGCGGGGGAAGGGAAAGAAGAAGCTGAGAGTTCTAAGGAAGGAACAGAGGCTTGGAGATCCAACTGACCAGTCACTTCTGGCTTGGGGAAGGAGAGAAGAGAGGTGGATCCCCAGAAGCTCAGGAGAAATACATATCTTGGAAGATCTACTGTCCTTTCTGAACCCCTGAATATCTCCAACCAAACTCTTTGTTGACAGCAGTCGAAAGTCCTAAGTGGTGCTGTAGATTGGGACTTTTTGAAGAGAGCCATCCACAGATCCTTTCCAAGGATTTTTTCTCTCTGACTCTCTCTCCCTTACCTATCCCTGAACTCCCATGTTCAAGTTTAGTCAGCTTAAGAGTAGGGACTGATAGGCAGCTGGCAAAAAGAGGGATCACAGCTGAGAAGCCTTAGACCCCCAGACCTTGGATGGTCAATCTATTAGAGGGGATAACTGTAGGGCTTCCCTGTTTACCGACTTTCCTACCTGATATCCTTGTTACCCCTTCCATGCTTGAACCCCAATAAATCACCTGTTATTCAAGATTTAGACCTGGGTCAGTCTATAACCAACATAGTTAAGGGAATTGAAGATTGGGGAGAGTCACACCTCTCCCCAAAAGGGGGGGGGTGACTTCTAAATCTCAGGGATTCAAGATTGCCTGACCCAAAGAATTGACATCTCTCCTTGACAGTGGAGTAGCCCCAAGATCCTGAAAGGAACTGACAGTTGATGTCCCTGGAGAAGCAGAGGCACAAGAATTCATCTTGCCTCTCAAGGATAGATTGGACCTCAGGGGGGTATCTTGTTATCTCACTAAGGCTTCCCTCTCTAGTCTCCTGTCTTCCATCTCCCAGAAAACATTCTCTGGAGGACATACTCCCCTTTCAAGGAGGCAGGATTTGGCTATCTCCCCTCAGAAGGAAGGGAGGAGAAGAAGGATCTCTTCACTCTCTTAACCCCATTCCCTCTTTCTCCTCATCATCCTTATCCCTTCTCCTAATCCCTGCATTACAGCTGCCAGCTACCTCTATTCAGGGAGCCAGTTTGTCTGAAAGTTCATTGTCTGATTTTCTCCACTAAATATTTGACCACTTATATACCTTTCCGTCTGTTTAAAAGTCTGCAAAACTCAAAATATGTGAATAGTTGTTATTCTTTTCACTCAGGTATCTTTCCTATTGTGGTCAATAAATTGCTTGATGGACAGCACTCAACCAAACATGTAGACATAGTTTTCTTGAGGGATTGGGTGTATAATGGGGCTTTTTAGTTAATGGACTAGCAAGGAAAATTCCCAACTCAGTTCCAATATTCAAATCTATCAAAAATGGCTGTTACATGCATACAAATATATATATATATATATATATGTATATATATATATATATATAATTATCCTTTCCACATCATGACTTTCCCCATTGCAGTTTTGCTATATTGTGGGTCAGTGTAAGAAATTAAATGGGAATTTCTTTGGAGTTTTGCTGAAAACACAAATGATGGGCAAAGGCCAGCAGATGACACAGAAAAAAAAAAAGTTTAGAAACTCAGAAATGCATATTTAATTCAAAATTTACAACAAGGTACTATAAATGCCCCCTAAAAAAAAGAAAAATATCAGACCTCCTCTCACTATAAAGGGAGGTCCAAAACATTTTACATAGATTTATGTATGTGTGTATATAGTAGTAGTCTCTCGGTAACCGAGGATGACGATTGTCTTTGTGCGCTTTCATCTGTGATGTAGATGAGTGTGCACAAAGACACTTGTGCGTGAAGGAGATTTAAGTAGAAAAGTAGATGCACAGAGGCAGTCCCACTCTCTCAGCATTGGAAGCCTGGGTCCAGTGGCACGAAAAGTCGTTACACCTGGAGACTTCCTCAGCTGCATTGGATGGCCGTGTTGTCTTTTGTGCTCCAACACACCCTAAGCACTCCACAGTGCTTTGCTGCGTCGCCATCTCAGCCATTGAACCTTCTTATTGGCTTCTTCCATCTGTTCAGCTGAAGCAGTCTTCACATGCTGGGTGAGCAAGGCCCTGGTTCACCAGGGGTCTATGACCTGATGGCTACCCTCACAAGGTTTAGCTGGCCTGTCGAAGCCTTTGCCCTGGGTGTGGCCACTGCCGCATGGTATTAGCTACTAGGAGTCACAAATGAGAGCTGGCAGTCAGGTGAGGGTCAGAGGCTGGAGAGCTGCCCTACAAGGGCATGACAAGCCTTCCATACCAGAGATACTACCCTTTCCTGAACACCCTATACACCCCTATATATGTATATGTATATATATGTGTGTGTGTGTGTGTGTGTGTGTGTGTAGAGTATATAAAACATTTTAAAGTTTAAATTTAATTTTTAAGCCTAGACAATCAACAAAATAGAAAAACTCATTTGTAGGTTGCAAATTTGTAAGGTATAAATGATCAGTTTTAAAATTTAACAGTCTTTTCTTGGGATTGGATTTGAGTTAGCTCAGAACATAGCTGATCTAATATCATGCATGTGCATGCACATATACACATCAATACATATTGAAGGGGAATAAGAAGAAACTATCTGAAGCATATCAATAGTACCTTATTAATTCATTTTGGCACTATAGCAGAAAGAAAAAGAAAATTTTGTTTTCTGATACAAAATTCTTCCTAGCTTACATTAACAACACAGCACATGGAAGATTGACCCTGGTATTGTAGGAGTGAGAGGAGAGGTAGATAAGTGATGAAAAATAAAAATGGAAGGGCAACAAAATGATACAAGCGAATGGAGGATGAGATATATAACCATAGACATTTATATAGTCTAGAAAAGAGAAGATTGAGGGGGAACATGAACACAATCTATAAATACCTTCTAAGTAACAGTATAAATGAAAGAATGCAATTATTCAGAGCATCAGAAGAGGGAAGGACAAAAAGCATTGATCTGAAACTAAAGAAGAAAATGTTTCAGCTTTATATTAAGAAATAATTCTCAACAGTAAGATTTGTGCATTAGAAATCAAAAGGAAGGATGATATTTAATGTTTAGAGAGAAGCTGGAAATGAGGTAAAGAAGCATGTTGAAAGGTAAGGAGAATGGTATAGAGAAGTAGAAGGAAAGCAGAAAGCAGTTCTGAAAGATGGTGCTTAGTAAGGGGTGATCCACATGGTCTCTTTCTCTAAGGGTAAGATTGTGATTCTATAATACTTTTTGTCATGAGTTAACTGCACAGATATTTAGGCAGACGTCCTTTCCTGGCCATCACTTCTTTAAATAGACCCTCTCCCCTTGTTACAGGCGGGCTTCCTGAGGGTGTGGACATCTGACTTCTGTGTTGTTGTCCCTAATGTTGAAAGCATTGCATTTAGTGAATGCTTAATCATTTTTTCGTGCACTTATTCCCATTCAGGGCTTGAAGTTCCCTATCTGTAAAAGGAGGGAGCCGATGCAGAGGATAGCAAATATCCTTCTGACTCTACCTTTTTCTGGTTTTTTGTGAAGAACTAGAAGAAGGTCATCTTATAAAATCAGTCACCTTGACTAGCGTGAGGGTGCTGAAGCCAGGCCACATGGATTGGTGAGAATTAATCTGTACATTTTCACTGTGGACATTTACACCTTGGAAATTGGCAAATGCTACAAATTAATGCTTGATTTATTATTTTCTTGATTCTCTCTCTCTCTCTCTCTCTCTCTCTCTCTCTTTATATATATATATATGTATATATATATATATATATATAATCTATACATTCAGGGGGTTAAACATATATAAATATATATATATATATATGAAAGAGATGGAGGAAGCCATCTAGTTTAACCCCCCCTCAATGTATAGATCAAGAAACTGAGGCTCAGACAGATTTAATGACTTACCTCAGGTCATTCAAGTTAGAGGCAGTTTTTGAACACAAATGCTCTATATTCCAGAATCAGTGCTCTTTCTATCACAACTTCTATGCAAGAAAACTTAACAAGAAACCTTCAAAGTGGTTCATGTCACTTTATATAAGGGAGGGAGGTGGCCCAGTGGATAGAGCTCTGCTCTTGGAGTTGGGAAGACTTGAATTCAAATCCAGCCTTAGACATTTACTTGTTATATGACCCTGGGCAAGTTAACTATCTGATTCACTTTCTTCAACTGTAAAATAGAGATAATTATAGTAGCTATACCTCAAAGGATTGCTTTGAGGCTAAAATGAGACAATAACTATTAAAGCACTTAGCACAGTGTCTGGAGCAAGGTAGATGCTTAATAAATGCTTATTCTTCTCCCTTGCCTTCCCTTTTCTAGACTCTTTAAAGGGCTTCACCCAAAACTGCAAGTACTCATAATACCCAGGGAGTTGAACAGCTTTCATTAATTATTTGAAAATCGGCTATATGCATTTGTGAGAAAATATTTTTCCTTATGTTTTATCCATTTGTTACTCTGAACTATTTCCTCTGCTTTTCATTTGCTAGAACTCAATGAAATTTCAAGAATGAGAATGAGAAATTAATATACTTCAGCAGGAATAATTTTGCATGTGTTGATTTAGAATCTTGAACCCTAGAGACTACATTTCCCACAATCCCCTTTTCCTTTTCTTGTTTTTGCATCTCTGTACCTGGGGAGAGTTTTGAATGCTTTTTCCACCCACGTGGGGCTCTCTGATTCCATGGTGGGAAAGGGAAGAGCAGCTTTTTAGTTTTTGCTAGCCTTACTTCCTTATACTTCAAGATAAATATTTAATAAATATTATTAAATATAATACTTGGAGTACTGGTATTAATTTTAGTCTTTACATTTTTTGGCAGACCATGAAAGGATTCTAGAACTCGGATTTTCTTTTTCCTTTTCTTTAAAGCCTTACAGCCGAGCAACTCTACAATTTAAAACTGCTACTGGTTTGCAACCAAAGCTGCTTTTCTACTGGCAGTTTTCAAATCCCCTCTCCAGCCACCCAGCTGTGGCTCATTCCTCCAGCTCTCCTTCTGCCTTCTAAGCCTCTGGCAGCTGTGAGTATCTGAGTATTTTTACACCCTGGTTGCCCTGCCATGCCCAGCCACCTTAATTTAGGGGACTTGGTGGATAAGCTGCTCCCCACCCATGGCCTGGAGAGCAGCCCAATCAGCCTCATTGACCAATATTCCTGCCCTCAGCTTGGCCAATTCCCGGCTAAGCAGCAAGCTCCTCCACTGCCTCAACTACTACCTCAGTCACAGCACCCAGGGGCCCACCCCAATGTTGCGACTCCTCCAGCTGCTGAAGCCTAGTTACACCTGGCTTGGCTTCACCTACCCAAATCTCCAAAGTCTCTCTTGGTATTTTTTCCCCCCCGCTGGGCAGCTGATTAACCCCTAGGTTCCACCAAGCTCTTTGTCTTGGCTGGGAGGGTCCTAGCCCTTTTTTTTTTAACCATCCCTAACCATGCCACTAACTCCTCCCAGTTGAGGCACCACCTCTTGGCCACTACAGGTCAATATTGAGCACTGATTTTTTTTCTTATCTTTTCTTCTTACTCTTTTTTCTTTCTCTTCTCTTTTATTCCCCCACCACCCACCCCTTTCCTGTTTAGCTACAGTGGTTGTTTGCTGCCACTAGATGACAGCAACAAATAAATAAATAAATAAATGTTTTTAATTTAAAAAATGTCCCCCTTTTTAAAAAAAATAAAAATCCAATGAAATCATAAAAATTAAATAAGCTAAATGCCCTCACCTTCTATCCCACCTCTTATAATAACATTTTAAAAAAATAAATCAATAAAAAATAAATATGCATTATTTTTTTATCAAAATGCTAAGCAGCATAAATTCTACCATGCATGAAAGCCTTTTGTTTTTTTTGCCCAATTAGAAGCATGTAAAATTCCAAATTATTTCCTCCTCCTTGTAGTCTTAGGACATTTTATTTTTCTTATCTTCATTCTTAAGACAAGATACCTCTATACAAGAGATTAAAGTAGAAATGCAGGCTGACAGGAAAATTCAATAAAAAAATTTCAAATACTTCCATGATCTAATAAAAAAAATACTAATCCTACCCAAAACAAGTCTGAATTTTGTGAGCCTGCTCCTGAACCACAAATAGAGGATGGACCTTTTTCTCCTAAAATGGAGATGAGACACTCCTCTCACTCATATACATCAGATGCAGACCCTTCTCTCTTGCACTCTGCAACATCTCTCTCATGCTCTACAACTCCTAACTGATCTTACCTCCCCTTATCTTTCTTCTAACCCCCCATCCTCTCCTGCCCTTTCTCCCACCTCATGGCCAGACCCAACTCCAAAGAAATCTCATTCTGCTACCATACCTGTTCCTACTAATGTTGCCTCGGCACCCCCACAGTCAGTTTCTAAGGAATCACAGACATCAGATGACTACTATGAAGGCCTTTTCCCATTAAGGGAAGTTCCCAAAATAGGACACAGTGGGGATGTGGTGACCCTAAGATACCATATTCCTTTTACTCCCCAAGAAATTAGAGAACTGGCACATAATGCACCTTCATTTGAATCTGAACCTTTGGTTGTGACCAAGAAGATGGCTGATATTTTTTTATCAATATGATCCATCCTATAAGGATGTTGAGAATTTGCTCAATGCTTTTCTAACAGAATGTGAGAAAAATAAAATCATCTCATGTTAACAAGGCCCTGGGGCATAGTACACCACACTGGCCAGCTCAGGATCCTACGTGGAATTATAAGAATACTACAGACCAGTTGAAATTACATCATTTTAGGGATGCCATTATAACAGCTATGCAAGAATGCTCCAAGGATATGGAAGCATGGTCAAAATTTGCAAGGCTTAGACAATCAGAAAATGAGACACCCTCACAATTCATGGATAAGCTCATTAAGCTTGGGGGTCAACATCTAGGCCTTAATATTTCTAAAGACAAGGATATTAAGCAAATAAAGAGACATTTTGTAAACAACTCTTGCAGGGTGGTCCAAGATTATTTTAAGATACATTGCCCACAGTGGCCTCAGACAGACCTTTGTAAATCTTGAAATCTCTCAGATTTGTGAATGTTAAAAATTTCCCCATCAGGGAATTCTTAATTGGAACAAATTCCCTACTGAGAAACATTCCCCATTTTGATGTGAGAACTCGCCAGGATCAGAAATGGGAGGACCTCTACTCCACACATACTTAAGACTGCTTTAGGGGAGAAAACTCATTGCTAAATAAAGAAAGTATTTGGATCCATGCTTATGGTGGGGCAAGGAGTTCTTTGAACCAGGCCTGTTTTTAGAATTGATACAATGAGATGCTAGGTACCTAAAAGGGTCGGGCAAGTTTTGTCTTAATGAGATTAGTTGACTCAGCTGTGTTTTCACTGGTTCAGACTTACTGAGGAGCTTTGTCGACTTAGCAGGAATTCAGATGGGCAGTCCTTTGGAAAGCGTCTACAGTGATTGGTAGATGTAGGGACTTAGGGGAGGTGACATGGGAGAAAAACCTCTATATAAGAAAAAGCAGAATCTCTTGATATATATCCTTTTGGAGAAATCCTTTTGGAGGATCTCTGATGAGGATCGCTTGGGAAGAATCTCTTGAGAGAGGCTCTGGAGAAAGGCCCTTTGGAACAGTCTCTGGCTGGAAGGCTCTCTGGTGAAGTCAGCTGAGATGGAGCTGGCCTGGTGTTACTAGAATCCTTGTTTAGTCAAACCTTGTGGTGAGTGTTAAAAAAAACTGACTGATTTCTCTCTTAAGACTCAGGTCTAGGCCATATTGGCTTGAGGCCCTTCATACTTATTCCTTTCTTACTCTCTCTCTTTCTTTGATTACTCATTGTATTGTTAATTAAAAATCTCTATAAAACCCAATTGACTTGGGTATTTGAATAATTGGGAATATTTCCCTGGCGACCACCTTATATTTGATTTAAAACCCAAGACACTGTAGTAAAACATATTTCTGCAGTCAAAATTTACTCACCCTCTCTTATATCTAACACAATTTATATCTTCCACCATTTTAACTCACTACAGTTTAAGACCTCAACCATTTTAAATCTCACACCTTGAAGAGTTGCAAAATACTGCTTCTTATGCCTTTAAAGGCCAAAAGGAAAAACAGAAAGAGGCTAATAATATCATAAAAACCTTGAGAAAACACATAAAAATTTTGGAGGAAAAGATTGATAAACAAAACAAAGGGCATGATGATCAACCAATGGCACTAGCCCCACTCCAAGAACCTAACTATCAGTCCCTTACCTGCCAATTCTGTCATAAGAAGGGCCACATAATGATGAACTGTAGGAATTTTTCCCAGGTACTGATGAACTATACCAACCAGAGAAATTGTTATAGGAACAATTACAGGAATGATAATTATAATGGTGATTTCAGGAATCATAATTTTAGGATTGATAATAATCCTAGGGAGATAAATCAGGCACGTGACAACTCATACCAAATGACTCCACAGTAGTACATTTTGAGTGGACCTTGCCCCCAAACCACCCAGGGGATGAATGTTTGGGGGGGTAGGGGGGGAGTTGGGGCACAGGAATCAGAGGATACAACCTTTGATTTCCTAGACTCTGATGTCTTACTGCCCTTTGTCCCTATCTACTGCCCCCCATACTAATGAGCCCCATGTAACATTAAAGGTTGGTAACACCTATTATGATTGCCTTTTGTACACTGGAACTTCCCAGTCTGTATTGAAGAGTACACCTGATTCATATTGCAGTTCCATTGGCTCAGTTAATGTCAGGGGGGTATCAGGGACATACCTAAAGGTTCCTAAGCTTTCCCCTAGAATAGTGTCCATAGGACCCCTTAGTGTGGAACACTCTTTCCTCTTAATACCTGGCTCCCCCTTAAATTTGCTGGGGAGAGACCTTTTGTGCAAGCTTAGGGACACAATAACTTGCTCTCCAGATGGCTCTATGACAATGGAATTGCCTGAGGAAACAATTTTTTTGAGATCCCAACTGATATACCTGAGTCTATAAAGAGACACCCTATAATTTCCAACATAAACACTGTTATTTCTTCTATTCCTAGCACAACTACATACTTGTGCTCAGTTGTTGTTGTTTTTTTTCTCTATACCCATACATGAAAACTCTAGGCATATCTTTGCATTCACCTGGAAGGGCTCCCAGTGGACCTAGGCTCCCCCAAGAGTTTATGGACAGCCCTACTCTGTTCACACAATTCTTAAGTGCTGATACAGATGCCATAAAATTTAAATACAGCCTTTTAATTCAGTATGCGGATGATTTACTTTTGACCTCACCAAATGCTGAAGCATGCCAAGTGGATAGCAAACACTTCCTCTTAGAGCTACATAAGAGAGGTCACAAGGTCTCCAAGGACAAAATTCAGTGGTATCTCCCCAAGGTACAATATTTAGGCTTTATTTTAACTGCTGGGTCCTGTTTAATTTCTCCCAAGTGTATTGAAAATATCCAAAAGTTAAGTTCCTACCACTAAAAAGCAATTGAGAGCTATTCTTTGAGCAACAGGATTTTGTTGGCAGTGGATCCCTTGCTATGGGGAAATCACTAAGCCCCTTGTAGCACTCACAAAAAACTCGGTGACTCGACCACTTAAATTGGAAACAAAACACCTAACAGCTCTTTCAAATTTAAAACAAGCTATCCTACCTGCCCCTGCTCTAGGTATACCATTTACCTTATATATCCACAAACAAAAAGGGGTAGCTTCAGGTGTTCTAACTCAACTTTTGGAACATGCTCAATGCCCAGTAGCCTATTATTCAGCCCAGCTTGACCCAGTAGCTGCTGGAGCACCACCATGCCTTAGAGGAGTAGTTGCCACAGCTTTACTGGTAACCAAATCTGCCAATCTGGTATTGGGATGCCCTCTGACCATGATGGACCCACACAAGGTTGAGTCATTGTTATTAAGACATAGGACACAGGCATTTACTGACCAAAGGATTACTAGGTATGAGATAACCCTCTTAAATAATAAACATATCATACTAAAATGCTGTGGAGTTCTTAATCCTGCAACCTTGCTCCCTGATTTACCAATTTCAAAAGAACCTTTACATGATTGTACATCTTTAGTGTCCACTGTTGATAAACCTCATGATGATTTATTGGACACCCCTTTGGATGATTCAGGTTTAATATTAGTTACAGATGGTTCTTCATTTGTGAGGGATGGTGTGTAATATACAAGTGCTGCAGTATTTACTGAATTTGATACTCTGTGGTCAGCTTCCTTGCCCTTAAATGTAAGCGCACAGGGTACAGAACTCACAACTTTGAAACAGTATTATTGCAAAGGATAAAAGAGTCACAATTTACACAGACTCCCGCTATGCCTTTGCCATATGTCACGCCATTGCATGCTATGACTTCATAAGGGATTCTTAACATCAGTTGTAAAATGTATTGCCAATGCAAACCTTATTACTGAACTTCTTTCTGCCATCCAGCTCCCCAAAGCTATAGCTGTTGTTCACTGCTCTGCACATATAGATGGCACTGACCCTGTCTCCAGGGGAAATAACCAAGCAGATATTGCAACAAAACTAGCAACCTTAGAAGGCCCTGAATTAATTATGCCACTAACAATTACTGATGATGTGGGTCTATCCCTTTCTTATAATGATAAGGAAGTGGGAAAATGGAAGAAGAAATTTAGAGCAAAACAGATAAGCGGAGTATGGGTATCATCAGATGGCAAACCCTTACTCCCTAGAGCTGTCTATAACCAGATTTGTCACTCTATTCATAAACATTGTTATTTTGGCACCCAAGGTATTGTAGACTCTGTTAAAAGAGTATGGATAGCACCTGGATTAACTACAATTACCTCCAAAGTATGTACAGCTTGTCCTACCTGCCAGGTCTTTAATCAACACGCCTTTTGAGGAAAAGCTTTTGGTGGACATCCTCTTACTTACATACCATTTGAGCACCTACAAATTGACTTTATCTCTATGCCAAAAGCTGGAAAGTAAAAATTTTGTCTGGTCATAGTTGTGGCCTGACCAGGTGGCCTGAGGTATTTCCTACTGCTCATGCCAGAGCAGCTTTTGTTGCTAAAATCCTTTTGAAGGAAATTATTCCTTGTTTTGGCCTGCCAGCTCATATTGATTTGGATAAAGAACTCATTTTACCAATTCAGTGTTATCTCAAATTTATTCATGTCTGGAAATAACTCCTAGATTTCATACACTGTATGATCTCCAGAGCTCCAGTCAAGTTAAACGAATGAATAAAGAACTTAAAATCATGATTGGCAAATTATGCATGGAGACTCATTTAAAGAGGCCTGAAATTCTACCTCTGGCCCTATTTTATCTCAAAAGCAGACCCAGAGGCGATTTACACATCTCACCATTTGAGATGCTATTTGGACATCCACCTATTCAGGCACAACCATTTGCCCCTGACTATACCTCACTATTAGGAGGGGATACAACCATTGCTACATATATCAATTATAAACAAAATTGAAAGAATTCCACAACTCTGGAGCTGTTGTTTAAGCAGGCCCCATTGATTTTTTTGCTTCGTGATTTAAACCCCGGTGATTGTTTTTACATAAAGAATTTCAAACATACTGGATCAACTGAACCTGCTTATGATGGACCATTCCAGGTCCTATTAACTATATCAACAGCCATAAATACTGGAGAGAGGTACTCATGGATTAATTGTAGCCATGTTAAATGAGTACCTCCTGTTGATGGTAAATAATTGATTGCACTGATTGTATTTGACTATTGATTGTGATTGGACTTCTTTATTGCTGGATTTGTACTATATTGTTATACTTTATTTGATTGATCCTTGTATTTGCACATATTGCCTTGTAGGGCAACACACGTACTACCTCAAAGAAGAAAATCTGTATTAGTGACCTCTATTGATCTGATGTGCCTTTTGTAGCATTTTGTGCCTTTACTAATTGTTTTTTGTATTTTCTTGAATGTATTATTGCTTTGTCTACTTCATTTGCACTCACACTGTGGATCATGGTAAGTCAAAGAGGAAATAAATCTTATTTTTTTAAAACTAATCCCTATACTTTACCTCTATAATTGTGAAATATACACAATTCTAACATTCTATTTACTTCCTACATATGTCATACAGTATTTGATTTTTCCTTCTTTTCTCTTTTTTTTTTTTGCTTTTGACACACATGTCACTAGGATTGAAAATTTTTAAACTATTTTTACTTTTTGCAATAGCATAAGCTAAGATATCCGTTTACCTAGCATATAAAAAACATACCCCAAAAGCTTTGGACTATGGCAATATGCCACTAGTTATTTAACTATTATGAGACTTTAGCTCAATGACTATGTCTAATCCAAGGACAAACAGACCACAAAGGAGCACAGAATTTGACTTGCAAAGTGACAAACGAGCACAAAAAGGTGAAGGCAACCAAACCAATCCTATGGGAATTGACGACATTCTGCACAGAAAGCACAGTGACTTGATCATGTGTGAGACTTGAGGTTGCAGCTGTTGAACATGTATTAAATACAGAACTTCCTTGTACCACACTCTATAGCAAGCATATGACATCTTTTGCCCTGGCTCCATTATCCTGAAAAAATGAAGACAAAGGTTAAACCAGGAAATTCTATTTCCCGTTTGTCTCGAGATCTAGTCTATTTTTCTATTTTCTCTCATGATGTGACAACTTTCTGTAGTCCAGACTGCTAAATTGGGTTAGTGACTAATTGTTGTACACTAACGGGACATGGATCACTATAAGAACCTATTGTGATTTATGATTTTTTTCTTTTTTTCCATCTTCACAGAATATTTTTCAAGTTTTCTTTTTATATTTTTTATCTGACTCAGAAGTTATTTTTTAATTTTAATTTCTTTGATTCCTTGATGTTTTTGATATTTTATTCATATGCCTTATGACTTGACCATGTATCCCTGTGTAATTCCTACATGTATCCCTGTATCCTCCTCGAGGGAGGGGGGGATGGGATGTACTATTATTTTCTTCCAGGGGTACTGTGTTATTGTTGTGAACTTTGACTTGAATTTTAGCCAAATTTAGAACAAGAGACTACCTCCCAGAATGTAGAAGGTGCTGTGAAGATGCTTGCAGAGACCACATACTGTATCAGAAGATCCAGAGTGAACTTTGAGATATGGCGAATTTGAACCTTGGGGGGGGGGGGTTGGATATGTTTGTTTTGAATGTATACTGTTATGCCAAAAGGGACTGCCCCCAATTGACTTTTTGTCAATGCACCTATCATTGGTTTTGTTCCTTTTCCCTTTCATTTTCCTCTTATCCCCCATTAAACAAATGAGTGCAGGCAAGGCACCCGGTAAAGATGGGATCCCAACCAAGGTGTACAAGGCCTTAAATGGAAAGGGGCTTCAGGCATTCCATATAGTGCTGACCAGCATATGGGAAGAGGAACACATGCCCCCAGAATTCAGAAATGCCTCCATTGTAGCCCTATACAAGAACAAAGGCGCACGAGCAGCCTGTGACAACTACAGAGGCATCTCACTACTCTCCACTGCCGGAAAGATCCTCGCCCGTGTTAAACTCAACAGACTCCTGTCATCTGTTTCAGAGCAGAACCTGCCTGAGTCATAATGCGGCTTCCGACCAGATCACAGCACCTTCGACATGGTATTCATGGTGAGGCAAATGCAGGAAAAATGCCTTGAGCAAAACCTGAATCTCTACATTGTCTTCATAGACCTGACAAAGGCTTTTGACACAGTAAACAGGGACGCATTGTGGGTGATCCTCAGCAAGCTCGGTTGCCCAGCAAAATTCGTCAAACTGATCCAGCTCTTTCATGTCGACATGACAGGGGAAGTCCTATCTGGTGGAGAGACTTCCGATCACTTCAACATCTCCAATGGCGTGAAACAAGGCTGTGTCCTAGCTCCAGTACTATTCAACCTATCCTTCACCCAAGTATTACGACATGCTGTGATGGATCTAGACTTGGGCGTCTACATCAAATACAGACTGGATGGCTCACTATTCGACCTTCGCCACCTGACTGCAAAAACAAAGACAACAGAGACTCATCCTGGAAGTTCTCTTCGCAGATGACTGTGCTCTCATGGCCCACCAAGAAAATCATCTCCAAACCATTGTGGACAGGTTCTCTACCACAACAAAACTGTTTGACCTGACTATCAGCCTCAGCAGAACAGAGGTGCTGTTCCAACCTGCACCAGGGAAGCCAACTAACCAGCCATGCATTACAATCGACGGCACGCAGCTTTCTAATGTCAACACTTTCAAGTACCTGGGCAGCACCATCGTCAATGACGGGTCCCTAGACCATAAGATTAATGCCAGGATCCAAAAGGCCAGCCAGGCACTCGGGCGGCTGCACTCCAAAGTCCTCCAACACAGAGGTGTAAGCATTGCGACGAAGCTCAAAGTGTACAACGCAGTGGTCCTCAGCTCGCTCCTGTACGGTTGTGAAACATGGACACTGTACCGGAAGCACATGAAACAGCTGGAGCAATTCCACCAACGCTCCCTCCGGTCAATCATGAGGATCAGATGGCAGGACCAAATCACCAACCAGGAAGTCCTCGACAGAGCCAACTCCACCAGCATAGAAGTCCTGGTCCTCAGAACCCAGCTACGATGGTCTGGACATGTCATCCACATGGATCCACAGCGAATACCAAGACAGGTATTCTATGGTGAGATGTCAGCTGGACTCAGGAAACAAGGCCAACTAAAGAAAAGATTCAAGGATCAGCTAAAGTCAGACTTGAAGTGGGCTGGCATTACTCCAAAGCAACTAGAAGTCGCTGCCTCTGACAGAAGCAGCTGGTGAAACCACATTAACCATGTGACATGGACGTCTTGCCGCTGCGCGTGAAGGCCGACACCAGGCCACAACCTCACCTCCCGTAACAACTGGAGTCTCATGCCCCATGTGCCACAAACTCTGCGCCTCAGCCTTTGGACTCCAAAGCCAAATGAGGGTACATTGTAGATGATAATGCACAAATACAATTGTCATTCTCGGCTTCCAAGAGGCTACTACTATTATCCCCAAATTATTGCAATTTCCCTTTAAAAACTGTAGCATTTGTATATACCTTTAGTTACAGTTATGTTAGTTGTGTTTTCATGATCCATTGGGGAGACTGGTCTCCCAAAGGATCATAGGAGGGAATGTATTGATTTAGAATCTTGAACCCCAGAGACAACATTTCCCACAATCCCCTTTTCCTTTTCATGTTTTGTATCTCCATACATAGGGAGAGTTTTGAGTGCTTTTTCTACCCACTTGGGGCTCTCTGGTTCCATGGTGGGAGAGGGAGGAGTGGCTTTTTAATTTTTGCTAGCCTTACTTCCTTATACTTCAAGATAAATATTTAATAAATATTATTAAATATAATTCTTGGAGTATTGATATTAATTTTAATCTTTACATGGACAAAGCTTGTACCTGATAAAGGAAATAAATGTTAAGCAGAATTATCTTCAGGTAATTGTGCAATCACCTTTTAAGAGAAAATGGTGATGGCTTTAAGAGAAACATAAGACCTTTACAGTCTATGAAACAGTATTATATAACCTAGAAATGCACTGGATCATCTCATCAGGGTTTTTAATCTTTAGGGTTTTTTTTTATTTTACATAATGTACTGAACAACATTTTTAAAAATTATACTCTATTAAATGTATTAAGGAAACCATTGCCTTTTGTCTTCAGGAGACATAGGAAATATGGGGACCTATTTCATTTGTAGAAATGAATGTCAGTGACTGAGGATATTTAAAAATCACCACAAGATGGGATTAAAATGGGGTTTACTTTTTTTGATAGCAGACAGATGCTTTTAAAATTTCATCTTTAACTACATGTGAATTAAAAATTCACCAGAAATTGATTTAGTACCCACTATATGCCAACTACTGTGAAGGACATTGTATAGGCTTCAAAGGTCAATAAAACAACACACCCACCCTCAATAAGCTTAAAACCAGGAGGAAGAGATGAAGTAAGTGATTTCAGAAATATGCTGGAGCTAGTTCAAACTGTTAAGTTTTCAGTATGAGCTTTTACAATTTGGAAATCAGTAAGTGCTAAAAAACAGGCTTGATTTATCATTTGTTTATTGTAAAAATGTAACAAAGTGTTAATGATGCAGGTTAAACTTAAAATTGTGTAGTGAGTACATTTTTTGAGAGACAGTTGTTAAAACATTTTCTAGTGACTCTCTTGAGTAAGTTTTAAAATAACTATAATCCAGGGCAGAAGGTTATTGTGGGTATTTAGAGATAAGGAGAGGGAAGGCTTTCGGGATGAGGTCATATCTAAGCTGGGACTTGCAGAATTATAATTTTAACAGATAAAGATGAGGTAAGGGCATTCCAAGAAAAAGGATCAACATGAATAAAAGCACAAAGAGTAGAAAGTTCAGAGAACAACAAGCAAGTCCCATCTGACTAAAGTTATAGCTATAAAGGAATAGTGGATGAGTAGAAGAGTATTGAAAAATTATGTAATGATATGGATTTGATTTGGAAGGAAATGAGGAGTTATTAAAGGTCTTACAATAAGGGAGAGATGTGATCAGACATTTATAAAACTTTATTTCAGTGTATAGGATGGTTTGGATGGGCAAGATATTAGAAACAAAACCCCAAACCAGGAAAGCAATGTCAATAATCTAGATAAGATGTAATAAAATATAATGCAAAGGAGAGGACAAATAGAAAAAAGTTTTAAAGATAGAATTTATAATTTGGTCACTGGATACTGATGGCAAAAAGTTAAATGTGTATTCAAAATGTTGACCCTGGGTAACTGAGAATATAGTCTGGTATAGGTCCAATGAAAAGAAATATGAAACTTGGGAGAAGAACTGATGATTTAGAATTAGATATATTGAGTTTAGCATGCCTTTCTGCAAAATAAACAAACAAACAATAAATAAATAAATAAAACAAAACAAACGAAAATCCACACCTAAGGTACATTTTCCTTTATTGCTCAGTTGGAGTCATTGTCATAGCAGAATGAGTGAGCAGAGCTATGCTCTCACAAAAGGCAACTCATGGCTATCAGTGGCTCTTTCTCTACCTTTTACAGGGAGGTGTTGAAAAAAGCCTGAAATATTCAAAATAGCCTACCAGATAGATACCCAACATATGTTCATAGTGAATGGAGAGCCCATCCATGGGGGCAGCTGGGTAGCTCACTGGATTGGGAGCCAGGCCCAGAGACAGAAGGTCCTGATTCAAATCTGGCCTCAGATACTTCCTAGCTGTGTGACACTGGGCAAGTCACCTAACCCCCAATGCCTAGCCCTTACCATCCAAGACAGAAGGTAAGAATTAAAAAAAAAAGAAGGAAAATAAGGGTTGGGTGGCAGATGATACTTAAACCTCACTCTCATCAGAAATTATTAGGGAAGAATACACACACACACACACACACACACACACACACACACACACACAGAATTGGGTATAGCAATCTATCTGACTCATTAAGGAAATAGAAGGAAAGGGAATAAGAGACATGGTGAGGAGTGGATGATAAAAGGGAGAGCAAATTGGGCAGAAGCAAAACAGACTGTTTGAGAAAGGCCGAGAGAGAGAGAGACAGACAGACAGACAGACAGACAGACACAGACACAGAGAGAGAGGGGGGGGGGGAGACAGAGAGAGACAGAGACAGAAAGACAGAGAGAGACAGAGAGACAGAGAGAGAGAATAAATACAAAAAAAAAACTGAATGAAGGGAAATAAAGTAATCATCACTATGAATGGGGATGGGCTGAACTCAACCATAAAGTGGAAGCAGATAGCAGACTGGATTAAAGACTAGAATCCAACAATATGCTGTTTATAAGGGACATACTTGAAACAGAAAGAAAAAGACAGTTAAAATAAAGGCTGTAGCAGAATCTGTTATGCCTCAACAATAATAAAAAAGGCAGGGGTAGTAATCATGATCTCAGATAAAGCAAATCTAAAACTTTTAAATTTATTTTTATTTTTCACCAATTAAATGTAAAAACAGGTTCCAACATTTTTCAAAGAATATAGTCTCTTGAATTTTCTCCCTCACCCCCACCCACTTTGAGATGATAAGCAATCATTACATGTGCAATCGTGTAAAACTTTTTTCCCCTATTGATCCTTTTGTGGAAGGTGAAAAAAGTGGAAAAGGTTTGTTTTGGATTCAGACTCAGTTCTTTTTCTTTGGAAGTTTTTTTATCATGAGTCCTTTGGGATAGTTTTGGGTCATTCTATTGCTGATAATAGCTGTTATTCACAGTTGTTCATTGTAAAGTATTCCCATCACTACAATATTCTCCTGGTTCTGCTAATTTCACTGTGCCTCATTTTGTGTAAGTCTTTACCGGTTATCCTGAAATTCTCCTGGTTGTCATTTCTTATAGCACAATAGCATTCCTTTATAATCATAATATAACCTAGTCATTCCCCAATTAATGAGAATCTCCATAGTTTTCAAACCTCCCCAAAAGAGCTGCTTTCAATATTTTTGTACATGTAGGTTCTATCCCCCTTTTTTGTCTCTTTGGGATAGTGGATTAAAGTGTAAATACTTTTTTATAGCTCTTTGGGCATAGGTCCAAATTGCTCTTTTGAATGATTGAAACAATTTATAACTCCTCTACTAATGTGTGCTAGCATTCCCATATTCCCTTCCAATTTTGCCATTTTTCCTTTTTTTTTTTGGTCAAAATAACTTATCTGATAGCTATAGGATTGTACCTGAGAGTTGTTTTAATTTGAATTTCTTTAAATAATAGTGATGAACATTTTTGCATAACTATAGATAGCTTTAATTACTTTGTTTAAGAAATGCCTGTTCATATGCTTTGGGGAATGACTTATATTCCTATATATTCAATTCATTTCTCTATGTATTTGAGAAATGAAACTTTTATTAAGAGACTTCTAAAAATTTTGTTGCACATTTATAATACCATACATTACTCCTTCCTATTCATCCCTTTTAGTTTCTGACCTCTACCTCCCCCAATTTGCCCTCTTTCTATCAGCTCCCCCCCCTTCCCTTGCTATTACCCTCTAGGGTAAGATACAGTTGATTATGGATGTTCTTCCCTCTCACTGAACCAGTTCTGATGAGAGTAAGGTCCACATGTTCTTCTCCTCACATCCCCCATCTTCCCCTCCACTCTGAACACTTTCATGGCTCTTTTAAGTGTAATAATTTACTCCATTCTATTTTTGCCTTCCCCCTCCTCCCAATGAATTCTTCTTTCTAGTTCCTTAATTTTTTATATCATCCCATCATATTCAACTCACATCTTCACCCTCTGTCTATGTATATTCCTAACTGCCCTACTAATTACAAAGTTCTTTGGAATTACAAGAATCTTTTCTCCATGTAGAGATGTACACAGCTTAACCATATTGAATTTTTTAAATTTCTCTTTCCTGTATCTTTCTATGATTTTCTTTAGTCTTTTATTTGAAAGTCACATTTTCCATTCCACCCTAGTCTTTTCATCAGTGTAAAATTTAAATCAATATCCAATAACTCCAAATATTATATTTTATAAAGTTTATTAATAATTACTTGAAGTAGAAAGAAAATAAACTAAAAGAAATAGAAGTTCAAACCTAATTATCTAACAAAAAATAAACCCACATGTGTCGATGCTCCTGCCTGGCATAAAGCCTGCTTTCCCAGCCCCAATCAGGGGAAAAGAGAGAGAGGTGGGGCTACACAATGCTTATATCCTCCTTGGACATTAGGAAAGAGAGTTTCTGGAGAGCAAATTCTAATTATACATTAGGAATATTTTAATATCCTTTATTTCATTGAATATCCATTTTTTTTCCTTAAAGGAGTATGCTCAGTTTTGTTGGGTAAGTGATTCTTGTTGGAAGTCCTAGCTCCTTTGCCCTCTGGAATATCATATTTCAGGTCTTCTGACCTTTTAATGTAGAAGCTAAGTCTTGTGTTATCTTGACTTTGGCTCCATGATATTTGAATTGTTTCTTTCTTGGCTGCTTGCAATATTTTCTCTTTCACCTGGGAATTATGGAATTAGGCTATCATATGGCTACTATGTTATTAGCACTAGGGAGCTATGTGCTTTCAATTCTTTCAAGGTATTATAATGTAAGGAGAATGTTTATTCTCTGAGGCTTGTAAGGGATTAAATTTAAGGGTTTGACTAAATATGAGACATAAAGTAATATTGTGGTTACCAATTAAAAATATTAAAGCTCAAGCCAAAATTATTTTTAATAGCTTTTATTTACAAAGAGGTGGAAAGAGTGAAAGTAGAGAAGTATAAGATGAGAGTAGAGAAAATGTCTAGCCTATCACACTGAATGTTGCTCCAGTGTCCGGCTCAGTCCCAGCAAGGCTCAGTAATCCTCAGCTAGAGGACCTGGTAGTGTCTTATGCAAAGATTCCACCAACACAGCCTCCTCCAAGAGAAGAAGACCTCTCCAGAACTAATCTCTCCAGAAGCCAAGAAGGGAAGGTCAGCTACTCATTCACCCAAAATGAAGTTCAAAGGAGAAGATCCAAAGCCACCTGCGAGAGGTAAATCACCAGCCAAAGATTTAACCCTAACCCTCAGACAGGAAGTTCTGGACTTTTTATAGTCCTTTTTCCACCTCACTTCCTGACCCTTCCTCCACTTTACGAGAACCAATTGCAATCTTTAATTTTGCCCAGCACTGCCCAGGGGCAGGATAGTTACCTCTGAGTTGTCACCCACTTTTAGTAAATGACCTGGGAACTCCCTTACTTAGTGTTAAGTAGGAGTGTTTAAGCTTTTGGTTGATTAATTTAAAAATTGCTGATTAATAGACAAATAAAGTTTGATTTACTCTTCACAGCCTGTGCTTTGGTGTGTGGGTAACCCCATTCACTCTTTTCCCCCTTGGATCTATGATCAGAATCCCCTGTGGCTATAAGTGCTGATGTATGCTGGTATTCTCCTCATCCTGCAACTGTGCCCAGGTCTGCAATGTAGTTCTGCCTATGGGCAGGGAGACAAGAGTCTTGTACCCAGAGCCAGCAGAGGGACTCTGCTAATCTCCTTCTGAGCAACTGTTTAACCTAGCCACCACCCCACCACCCCATTTCTGACAGAGTTCCAGAAGCTTTGACTTCTGCTTTAGTTATGCCCAAAGCCTTTTGTCAAGGGGAAGCCTGCCCTAGGCTGCATTCCACTTCTACCTCAATACACTAGATCCCTCCTGCTGGTCTTCTAAGTTGTTTTAGGCTGAAAAATTATTTCATCTTGTATTTTTGTGTGTTATGCTTCTCCAGAATTCATTTTGAAACATGATGTTATTGCTTTTTGGAGGACAATTTGGTAGAAATCAAGTGGTACCTTCTCTTGTACCTTCTCCAACATCGTGTCTTCACTCCCTGCCCCAATCTCAAACTACACTTAAAATTAAAAGCAATAACCAGGGAAACTACATTTTGCTAAAAGGTGCCATAGACAATGAAGTAAAAAAAAATACAGTAAGTTTCTCTAATAAAGATTTCACTTTTCAAATATATAGAGAACTGAGTCAGATATATAAAAATAAGAGCCACTCCCCAATTGGTAAAAGGTCAAAAGGATATGAACAGGCATCTTTCAGAAGACATCAAAGCTATCTATATTATGGGGGAAAAAAACCCTCTAAATCACTATTGATGTCAGAAATGGAAATTAAAACAACTCCTAGGTATCACCTCACACCTATCAGAAATGACAAATGCTGGTGGGGTTGAGAGAAAATAGATACACTAATAAACTCTTCTTCGAATTATGAATTAATTCATCCATTCTGGAGAACAATTTAGGACTGTTCCCAAAGGGATATAAAACTGTGCATATCCTTTGACTCAGCAATACCACTCCTAGATAGGTATCCCAAAAAGAGCAAAGAAAAAGGAAAAACTCCTCTATGTATAAAATATATTTATAGCAGCTATTTTGTGGTGGTAAGGAATTGGAAATTGAAGGGATATTCATCATTTAGTGAATGGCTAGACTCTCAAATGACTCAAAAATTGAATGGCTCCGTCTTGCCATTGGTATCAGTTTAGTTCAGTTAAATTCATCAGGTATTTATTAAGTACCCACTTTGTTTTTGCATTCTCACTGGTAGATATTGAGGACAAAAAGGAAAAATGAAATAGACCACACCCTCATGGAAGTTACTAAAGATAAAGATAAATAAATATAAATGTATGTGTGTATATATATATATAAAGCCATTTCACTGGAGATGAAGAACACTAACAACTGATAGGATCAAGAAAGGTCTCCCAGTAGAAGGTGGCCCTTTATAGGACCTGAAGATTCCAAGAGACATAGGGAAAATGAGCATTTCAGTCCCATGTAAAGGCAAACAGAGGCCAAGCATCACATAAATGAATTTGACAGAAACAACAGAGTAAGTGAAGAGGAGTAGTGTGTAGTTAATTTGGAAAGCTAGATTCGATCTATACTGTGAAGGACTTTAAATCCCAATATAAATGTTGGTAGTTTATCTCATAGGCAATTTAGACCCACTAAAGTTTATTAAGAAAAGATGCTATATGTTCCACACTATACTTTCTAAATATCAGTTTGGCAGCTGAATAAGGGATGATGGGTAAAGAGTATGTTAGGATACCACTTACTAGAGGTGAAGAATTAGTTTTTAGCTTTGTGAAGGTTTTGTTTTGAAGACAGAAAAAATGTTTTGAAGACAGAATTAACAGTATTTGTCAACTGATTGGGGTGGATAGAATAGGATGGAGAGTGGAAGCAAAACTGAGTACTAGAATGATGCCTTCAACAAAAATAGGGAAGTTAGGAAGAGGAGTGGATTTGGGGGGAAAGATAATGAGTTCTGTTTTGGACATTTCAAGGTTGAGATGTCTGAATACATTCCTTTGGAAATTTCCCATTCCCTCTTGATGACATAGAAATGAAATATAGGAGAAAAATGAGAACTAGATGTGAAGTGCAGATTCTGCCATCTTGTATTTAAAGCACTTCATAATCTGGGTGAATCTGCTTTCTAGCCTTCTCTCACATTATTTCTTTTCATATATTCTACATTAAAGTGAAGCTGTTCTCTGAATTCAGAAATCCATTTCCTACACCTGTGAAAGGGTTCATGCCTAGACCACCTAAGAGAGTGTCATCACATGGAAGATGTGAGGCTTCTAGGAGTCTAGAGTCTCTGTGTATATATGAGGATTCTGCCCTGACTTGCCATATGGTGGGAAGAAGTCTTTTTCCATTGACTGCACAGCTGACATTGTCAGGATTTTCAAAGGGCCTGGGCCAGCATTAACCATGGCTTCAACTATATATGTGTGACTCTTTCATATACAAGGAGACCCTACACTCAGTCTGGAGGGCTTTTGGATCTGCCACACTCCCTTATCCCACTCTATATCCCATAGCTCTCTACAACAGACCTGGGGCTTTGGCCTTTTCTTTTATTCTTTTCTTCCCACCTTGCAGGGAGGGAAGGCTTCTTGGAAGCACAATGATCAGACCTAGGACTGAATGAATCAGCACAAGTGTTGTACCAAAATGGCAGCATCACCCTAGGAGTAAGTAACCCAGGATAGCAGGGGCTCATGGGACCAGTGTTAGGGAGGAGCTGAGCTAATCTACTGTGAAGATGGGATTAACTCTCCCCTGCCCATTTTTAGATTTAATCCCCAGAAGTGTATACACCCCACTTACACTTGAGTGGGGGAGGTCTGTGACCCACATGTGCAATATTGAGTGACAAGTCAGAATCAACTGACTGCCCCCTGGTCAGTCCGAAGCAATCTGTAATTGGTACACATCAAATGGAAGGAAGTCACAGGAAGTGATGAAAAGGAAGGGTCTTTAAAAATGCCAAGAACTTCCTGTGAAAAGGTCTTTCACCTTGAACTTGATCTCAAAGAAGCTCCAGCTTGAAACCTTGGATTACTCATGGACTTTTTCTTTAGAACTACCACATGGGTGAATGAAAAAGGGTGAACTCCTTTCCTGGATTTTCTGAAGGGACTAGCCTCAGGAGAGGTCTACCCTTTTGAGAGAGGTTCCCTGTATCCCCAGGTCCTCAGCTCAAGGTTGAGGCCCCTCGGGCTAAAGACTAATTAACGCTGCCTGGGTTGAGCCAGGGGTCAGAGCAAAATATTTAGTGTGTAGCCTAGATATCTTACCCTACCCTCTCTCTGATTTTCTTACTTTCATTCTTTCTGAATTGTAAACCTCAAAATTCCTTAGACTTATAAATGTTGGAAATTTCACCATTGGGATATTTCATACTTGGAAAATTTCTTACTGATAGTCTATTGGAATGGGAACCCCATTGGCATGGGAGGTTCCTTCTCTTCCCTTCTTCAGATTACTTTAGGACAGAAACCTTTTGCTGAACAATGGACCTATGCTTAAGCATAGAACAGGAATTTCTTTGAGTCATGATTGATTTTAGAATTGATACAATGGAGATACTTGGAATCAATCTCCACCCTATTCAGTCCTAACAGGATTGAGTAAGGGCTGCAGCCTAGATCAAAATTTAATTATTTCAATCTCTACCCTACTCAGGTTAACAGAATTTAGAAAAGGCTGTAGCAAAGGAGCAAAGATTTAATCATTTGAAAATATGACCTTCAACAGACATGTGCAAAGCCTCTGGGCGGTCCTGGGTTAAGCTAGAGCCTCCATTGACAGGGAAATTGATGAAGAGTGATTGGTAGATGTGAGGACTGAGGGGGAGGCAACTTGGATGGTTTCCTTAAAGATCAGGGGGGTCTGAAGACTCGAGGTGGCGGAGAAGTTGGTCGGTGTGGTTGGTGTGGCTCTGAGAAGCTTGCTCTGAAGGAAGCTGAAAGTGGGGGCCTCTGAGACTGTTTCTCCATTTTGGTCACGTGAGTAATAGGGACTGATCTTTTTTCTTTGCCCCAGCTATCTAAGGGCTTGGGCCTTTTGGCCCAGCCTAAACAGAAGGGGTATTTAAGCCCTATTCCCTTCTCTCCCTTTTTCTCTCTCTCTATCTCTAATTCCTTTCTTACTCCTATTGTAATTAAACTCCATAAAAGATTTACTGCTGACTTGAGTTTTCATTTAGGAATTACATAGCTGAATTCCTTGGCGACCTTAAATTAATATATATCAGTCTTTTAAAGTGATTCCCTTGTAACAGAATTTATAAATAAATTGCTAAAAAAATCATTTTAGAATTGACTAAAATTCCTGGTGACCCTATTCTTAAATAATCCAGTCCAACCTTTTTTTTATCCCCTTACATTCTGGCCCTTACCAGATGAACCTATTCCCTGACCTGCCCTTCCCCCCAAAACTATCCCCCATTAGCCAGAGGTGGTGTGTGGAGCCTTGAAGTGTTGGCAGAAACCTTTGTACTTTGTTCTGGCTTCATCTTTGAAGTAAATATTCCTCCATAAAAGGTATTGGAAATTCAATGGTTAATTGGAACTGGAGTACTAGTTAAAAAGCGCCTAAAAATGTGGGAAATGCATTTGGCAGGGACTCAAGCTAACTGCAGAGAAGGGAACCATCCCAACTCCTCAAGGTGTCTGAGATACTGCAGTATTTAGCTTTCATGCCCCTCTGTGTCCCATTATCTCTATATTGGAAACACAGTCGTTCAGCAGCACATCAGGCAGGTCTGGCAGCAGGGTCTATTCCCCTAGGTGGGCAGGAAGCCCCACCAGTTCAGCCAGAGGACCTGAGGAAGCTGGAAGCTGTCAAGGGAGCACCATTTCAGCATGGCCCCAATCAGGACCCAGATTTGTTGCCTTTTAGGGAAAATCTAGCCTAGTGCTTATAATGAAGTGGATGGAAAGAACTCTGGTAGAGACTGATCCTATCACAGCCTCCTTAATAAATGTCTCTTCAATTGAATTGCATTTTGGTTGCAGAGATCTAAAGGTTGGGAAGTCGTTGCTTCTATTAAAGTCTACCTTTGGACAGCTTCCACTCGTTTTTATTAGGAGTGCCTTCTGAACCCAGTCAGGAGAAATCTGATCCTTCCCTCCTACTGAAAGGAGGCTGCAGAGAGAGCCCTGTCTGACAATAACAGCAATACTAAGGATGATGGTGGTGATGGTGATCTTTTATGTAGTGCCTACTATCTGCCCAGCACTATGCTAAGGGCTTTACGGTCCGAATTCGGTTTTCACACCCACCCTGGGAATAGGGGCTATTAAGATGCCAGGGTTACATTTGAGGAAACAGAGCCCCATGGCCACATGGGAGTTTAAGTGCCTAATGAGGCTCTGAATTCGGGTTTTCCTGGCCCGAGGCCCAGGGCTCTCTCTACCTCAATCCTCACCCCCTCCCTCTCACCAGTGACCTGTGAATTGCAAAAGGTCAGAAAGCCTGGCGGTCTCCTCGGCATCCAGGGCTGCGTCCCTGGGGCAGCAGCCGCCGCCAGCAGCGTCCATAGCAGCCTCTGAGACACCCGGTGAAGGCGGACCAGATGCTACCAGGAAAGGCAGCTCCCGGGCTTCCCAGGGGCCTTGACACAGAGCGCAGCTAAAAGTGGCGCTGAAGGGGACGGTCTAAGAGGGCGGGGAAGGAGTCAAAGACTCCTGGAACCAGCCCTTGCGAGCTTATCTGCCATCCCCAGGAAGCCCGCGGTGCACCGAGGGGCTGAAGCTCCTCTCTCCTCTCCGCGTCTGCATAGCCTGCTGCGTACACACCCTTTCTAATGACTGATTTAAGTCCGCCTGATAATCACAGGGGAGCACTGCGGTGAAGGCTCCTGATGAACACAAATGGAAACCCCAGAACTCCGAAGGAACAGTAGCAGGGTCCTCTTTGGAGTCCCCCCTTTCCAAAAAGAATGGAAATTGGGAAAGTGACGACTATGGGGTGCTCCATTTCCCTTCTAAAATAAAGACTTGAGAGTTAAGGCAGCAAGGTGAGGAGCAGACAGACATTGTCCTTGGAGGCATGAAGACCTGAATTCAAATCCAGCCTTAGTTAGTCTCTTACTCTCTTTGTGATCCTGGGTAAGTCACTTACCCTCTGCCTGTCTCAGTTATCTCAGTCTTAACAATCTTACTGGCATCGACTGCTCCAGTAGTTGTGAGGATCTCTAGGATAACATTTATAACGTGCTTAGCGCCGTGCCTGGCGCAAAGTAGGTATTTAGTAAATGCTTGTCCCCTTCCCCCTCTGCCCCTAATGACCTCTGCATTCCCTTCTCCGTCCTCCCCTGGCATGTCCTTCAGCCTTTCGCCACCCTCTTCTGGACACGCTGCAGCTTGTCACCGTCTGTCCTAAATGTGAGATCTCCCTACTGTAGTCCGGGCATGGCTTGAGGAGGTCCGCGTACAGCAGAAGCCTTAGCCCCGGGGCGGGAGAGCAAAGGCACGCGAGGAGAGCACGGTCTGTCCGCTCTGGAAAGAAAAAGATGCACTTGAAGTGTAAACAGCAGCTGCAAACTTTATTTGGTCCCTGCATTAAGAGGATTGAAGTTCGCGTCCCCCTGACTAAACGTGACTCACTTTTCCGTTTCCTTGTCTTTTATGAGGCGGAGTGCCTGGCTTCCAGAAGGACGTCAGCCCTGTGCGAGGGCTCGCGAGGGCTCGCGAGGGCTCGCGGAACCGGCAGCCATCCCACTGGAGCTGGCACTGTGGCTCCACAAAGCCGTAGCACGCCCAGCGGCCACCCCTCCAAACCATCTCTACAGGTGGCTACGCCAGCCCTGGGGTGACTGGCAGCCTCAAGCCCCATGGCGAGGGGAGGGACCCCCTTCCCAAGCGCGAGGTGGAGCACCCAGAGTTTGGTCAGACAGGACGGAGCCCGGATCATCCACGTCACCCCCTGTCCCCGGCTGAGCCACTCAGCCTCTCTTAGGTACAAATCAGGGAGGAGTCAAGACATCATCTGTTCTGTCATTGCTACTGTCTAAAAACAATGTCACTATAGGATACTCCTTGGTATAATTGTAGGAATGCTTGTTATTCCGTTTCCTTGACTAACGCTTATTCCATAAATCCTTAATAATGTATAATTAGAATCTGCTGCCCAGGACTCTAAATCGCAGCATCCCACTTTTGTTCTCTTGGTATGTCCTTACCTTTTGGGGAGAAAGTTTGTGTGTGACCCCGCCCGCCCCGCTCTTCTTTTCCTCCAGAGGGGTTGGGAAAGTTTTCTTTATTCAGGCTTTTACTTCTGGCCTTTTATTTCTTCTACTTCAAGTGGTTATTAATAAATCTTATAAAATATATTACTTTGAGTTATTGGATATTCATTTAAATCTTAAAATAAGGATATGTCAGTGTGAGGAAATGGATAGCTAGCTCATCTCAGAGTCAGGAAGCCGAGAGTTCAAGTCCCCACCGGAGAACTCTGGGAAAGTCACTTAAATACCTGGTGCCCCAGGTGGCTCAACTACACGGCAATTGCTGATATAAATTGGTAGAGGAAGTTTCCTCACTGGGATTTTTGTGCCAATAAAATCACATTTGGAACCCCAATCCCCTAAAAAAACATCGTTGGTAACTATAATATGAGAAATTATTTGCTAACCAATCAGTTAATGTTAATAATATTATTAAATTAATATAGCATATTAATATAATAAAATGACTAATAATAATGTTAATAATAAGGCTAATGTTACATGACTACTCCAGGTCAGATATTATTATATATGATAGATAAACATCAAATAGGCCCTGATCTTGAGTTCCTGCTCTTTCCCTCTGTCAGGGAAGAAAAAATGTACCTGTACAAGGAGAGACAATAAATATAAAATAAAATAAAAGTTAGTTTGGGAAGAAAGAGAACTAGAGACTGGTGAGACCTGGAGAGGCCCCAGATAGAAGGTGGAGTTTGAGTTGACAGAAGAGGAAAAATCAGAAATTGTGTGAGAGGTCAGAGGAGAAGAAGGTATATTTCAGGACTGGGCTATTGCCAGTATAAAGGCATAAAGATATGTTTTGGGTAAGAAGTATCCTGTAAGGATGATTTCAGAAAAAGCTGGAAAGATCTTCCTGAACTGATGCAGCACAAAAAAAAAAAAAGTAGAATGGGGAGAACATTGTACGCAGTACATCAATACATCAGTATTGTAATTGTACCATGATCAACTGAAAACTTGGCTACTCTCAGCAATGCAATGATCTGGGACAATTCCCAATGCTATCCACTTCCAGAGAAAGAACTGTTGCAATCAGATGGATTTGGATCAAAGCTATGATCTTTCACGGCATTGTATTTATGGTTTATTTGGGGTTTTTTTATTGTGTAGGTTTTGCATGATAAAGAAAAATAAAATAAATTGAACTTCTGATTAAAAAAGTAGCTTGTAGAACAAAAAGTAAGGACAGTTTAATTGAAAAGCAGTCTTCAGAAGGGGAGTAATGTGTAATGAGGCTGGAAAGGTAGGTTGGGGCCAGGTTTCTACATTCACAATTTCATATTAAATGTCTATACATTCTCTTCTTGAAGATACTTCTTTAGGAGTCACAAATATGCAATTGTTTTATCCACTGATAAAACACATTAAAAACCTCATATAAAAAAAAGTTCCAATTCTCTAACTCATGTAATTTGAAAGCTTAAATTAATTATTTCTTCCCTTTTCTGACAGAGACTAGCCTGTGATGATAAAAAAAAAAAGGCCTACATTTTAAAGGACTTTAGTATTTCAACTAATGGAAATACTTGAAAAACCTATCAAAGTGTTACAGAACATAAGAAATATCTCCAATTGTACAGAAACATTTCTTCATTATGCTTTACACACAATTTTGCTAGACTGCTTATTTTAATTAGAGCAGAACTCCAGCTTCTGCTCATTGGTTTAGCATGAGCAATAAAATGAAGTTTATTTAATTTTCTAAAATAAGTAAAGCAGAGTAAAGTTAATTAAAAGTTAATTACAGAATAATGAATCATATACCCTTGCTGTGCCAGGGTTGCCCATATGATTAGAGACTGTCCTTTCTGAATATTCTCACACTCACAGAAGAAGGATTTCCCCCCACAATTAGTACAAGGGATTTCATTTGGATTTCTCATTTCAAACTATATATCCATTGCCTATTTTCAGAATAAATTCTTTTCAGATACATACACACACACACACACACACACACACACACACACACACACATCTTCCTGGTTGTCTTCTCTGGGCATAATTTTCATTTAGACTCCTGATTGGCTTTTAAATTTGACAGAATATACCTATAAAATTTGTTAGTAATTGTTTCATTTCCTACAGTGGCATGTGTAGTTAACCTTGAAAGACTGATTGGGTGTTCCCTGCACTGAACCCAACCTTTGCTAGCATCACAAAGGTCACAGAACTCTTCTTGCTGAACCTGTATCTTTATAAATAAAGAGCTCTGCCTGTACTGGAATTAGAATGCCTTACCACTCATTAATTCATCATTAAAAAGATGTTAACTAGTCATTCTCTATAAGATTCAGATGTCAAGATTTCTCTGGCATAAATATCCCTTAGCTTGGCACCCTTACACTGGAAACCTGTTAAAATAAAAGAGAAAAAATAAGATTGTTCATATTATCATGTTTATGAGAGACACCAATACTGTTCTCTTTTTCGCTCTATAAATGCTTACATTTTAAACACACCATGTTGGAAAACTTCCTTTAGATTCAATGATAGCCTATATTTTATGACTTAATCTTGAAGATTGGTGCAAGATCCAGAGAGAAGATGTTTTCCCCTAAATTTCAATTTTCACTTCTTATATATGGGAAAATGTACAATGAATATATCCTACCTTCCTTCCCCAGAAATTTGCTGAATTGGGATATGCAACATTAACACACTGTATTGCATTATGATATCCAGTCACAAGTATTAAATCGCAGCTCAGATATGTATTATCTGAATGGATGTGCAAAAGTTGCATAACCTCTCTCAGCCTCAGCTTGTTCAGCAGTAAAATTGGAATGAGAGTGATAGGACCAATCTACCTTCCAAGATTTTTGTGAGGATTAAATGAGATGACATATGTAAAGCATTTTGTAAAACTTGGAGTACTATATAAACATTAGTAGCTATAATGATTATTAAATTACATTATAATTATAAAATTATCATTATAAAATTATTATTACTTTGTAGATAATTTTGTTCAGGTAAATGAAAGGGCTACTTTTGTAATTGAATTTCAATATTCATTTTATTTTGTTCTTTTCATCTTTTTATGTAATTTAAATGGAAACAGGTCCTAGGATAAATTACTATCCTACTATTATTCTTTCATATTTATTATTCAGACTCTTGCACAAATGGATAAAATAACTGCTTTTTATAATTATGTAAAAAGTATTAAGATGTAAGTTCGTCCTTTGTAAGCTCACCGACAGCCTCTTCAGGATGATTCATGTTATAGTTAAGATCGTAGGAGAGTATTATGTACCTCATTTTTTTCTCACATGATTTTTATTTCTTCTTCTATGTCTATATTTTGAAAGCTTCTTTTATTTAGCTTAGATGTCATAAATATTCAGTATGAATATATATTAAAATATTGTTCTTATATGTTTGTGAATTAATGTTATGTTCAGACATTGTCTGGTAGTTTTTGTTTGTAATAATTCTGGTTAGAGAACAGTTTATCTGTTGAATTGCCAAAGATTCTTCCTTTGAAGTACACGGATTTGTCATGTTAATTTTTGAAAGAAAGAAATCTGCTGTATAATTGTCACTACCAGATTATATTTCCTATGTATTGCATAGGTGATAAATTTGTGTAGCCTATAATGATGCATTTATACATTTTCTAACATTTCCATGCATAAATTACATTAATCAATAAATTTGGGATCCTGGTCAGGTCTCTATTGTCATCATTAAAATGCCTTCATTTCTGTAAACAAATACATGACTCAGCTGCTGTTCAGTGCTTCTTCTTTTATAGATATGTCTTTGATGTAGCACATACAGATGTCATCTATGGAGGACTTTTGATTTCACTTGGATATTAGCCATTTAATAAATTTCATTTGAAGGCAAAATAATTCATTACATTAAAAATTACAATATGCATCTGTTATATTTGTTATTTTTTAGTGAAATAATGTAAGAAAAGAAGATGTATATACAAATAACTACAATACAAGTTAATTAAATTGTTATAAGTAAATTAGCAAATGTCATAAGAATTCAAATAAGGAGGGGGCAGCTGGGTAGCTCAGTGGATTGAGAACCAGGCCTAGAGACGGGAGGTCCTAGGTTCAAATCTGGCCTCAGCCACTTCCTAGCTGTGTGACCCTGGGCAAGTCACTTGACCCCCATTGCCTAGCCCTTACCACTCTTCTGCCTTGGAGCCAATACACAGTATTGACTCCAAGATGGAAGGTAAGGGTTTAAAAAGAATTCAAATAAGGGAGAGTTCACTTCTAGTATGGAAATCAAAGAAGGCTTCATAGGAGAGGTGGTTTTTGAGTCAGTCTTTGAAGATCTGTTTGTAATTAAATAAAGGAAACTTGTGGAGGCAGGCAATGAGTAAACATTACATATAAAGGGAATTTTTTCAGGTTTCCCTCTCCCTAACCTACCCCCACTTTTTTTTTCCTTTTACAAATGGGTATATGGAAATTATTCTCTTTCTTTATATTACAGGTCTCGGCACCTCTGTTTCTGCATCTATAGAATGAGAGGTCAAAAAAAGATTGTAGAACAAGACTCAGGAAGGACCTTGGAGATTCTCTTATCCAACTCTTTTATTTTACAGAAGGGTCAAGACTAAGAGAGACTAACTAAGTAATCCATCCAGGATCTGAATTCAGGTCCTCTGACTCCAGAGCTAACTTCTTCTCCAGGGCCCTAGATCAGTGACCTTTTACCTTTTAGAGGTAGTGCCAGGCCCTGCCCCCACACCACCCCCTAGAATGAGTGCCATGTCAGCTCTGCCCCCAGATTGCCACAGCCCACCCCTCCTAACCACACAGGGGAGAGAGAAAGCCCTACCATTGGAATGCTGGGCAGAGGGATGGGGGAAGTAAAGGATGTCTTCAGCAAGTGTAGAGAGGGGGAAGGGAGTGACTTGAGCACTCTGCTCCCCTCCAGCTCTGCCATCTGTGAGCCCTTGTGGGCTTCCATTAGGCTGCTGGGAAGATGCTCAGTGGAGAGGGGGAGGGGAGCAGCTCTACCCAAGTCCTTCTGCCTTTCTAATAATGAACTGGAGATTGGGGGTGGGGGGAGCCATGAGCTCACAGAGAGTGCTCTGCATGTCATCTTTGGCACACATAACATAGGTTCACCATCACTGCTCTCGATACTATAGAATAAGCCCTGATCAGTTCTAATATTCTATGAATTCTATGAATCTGCCTACTCTCTTTTATATTTAATGACTTAATCTGTCATTCCTGAAAGAACAAACTGACAGATTTTTGCTTGTGTTTTCAGAACCACAGAACATCTACATGGAAAATTTTAAATTCATTCATTCATCCAAATGACTTTGTTTATGCAGTGTTAAATAGCCAGATAATTGGCTGGTGTTGGTTTGCCCCCATACTTTTTACTAAAATATTCAATAACTTATAGACACAGTACTAGGCATGCTCATGGAAATGCATCTTAATAATCCAGTTCAAACCTTTGAGTACCACACTTAAAGGATAAGACTTAATTTTAAATGAAAACAAATCAGTAATGTTGTGAAAGTTTTTGTGTTCAGTTATGTCCAACTCATCCTCATAGCATGCCAAGGCTATCCATGAGGTTGCTTGGCAAAGAGACTAGAGTCAAATTGCTGTTTCTCTCTCCAGTGGATTAAGGCAAAAATGGTTACTTGACAAACCCAGTCACATAGTTAGATTTGGGGCCATATTTGAATTCAGGATTTCCTGATTCCAGGCTGCACTCTATCCACTGAGTCACCTAGCTGCCTTCAACTGCAATCAAATACAAGTAAACTTCCTAAACTGGATTCAAGTTGGGGCCATCTGATTGGAAGTTTATATCAGCTACCCTCAGAAAGTTCTTGTTTCTAGAAACGATAGTCCCTTTGGAACCTATGTTTCTTATAATGTGTAGTAAATTCCTATTTTAGCAAGTGATGATTAACTGAATGATTTCATGGCATCCAGAAGAGTGATGACAATAATTAAAAAACAATCAGAAATTAAATAGTTGCCATTTTGTTATAAAACAAAGCACTATTGATTCAGACTAATTTGGGAGAAAAGATAATTTAAATCCCTAAAAGATCCTGGGTTAGAGAATATTCTTGAGATACAGCTAGATTCAGGGGTGGCATATGAGAAAAAGCATAGGAGTAAAGAAGCCTGGAGATGTGGGACTCCTGCTCTAGTTATGCCACTTTTTTGCCTGTGTGGACTTGATCCTTGTGGATCTCAGTTTAACCACAATTTAACCACCTATAAAGTTGTTCCATTAGATTAGTCATAGGTCCCAGCTAGCTCTAAGATTCTATAAATAAAAGTACATTAAGATCCTATGTTTTCCATAAAACAGTTTTTACTATTTTGACTGGTCAAGAAGAGTCAGTTAATAAACATAAAGCCTACTTGATGTTAGTTACTAATCAGTGCTTATTAAAATAAAAAGGCAAAAGATGGTTTCTATTCTCAAGGAGCTTAAGTCTAATGAGGGAGGACACTATACAAACAACCATGTACAAACTATATGCAGGATAAATTGGAAATGATCAAAAGAGGAAAGGCACTAGAATTAAAAAGTGAAAATTAAATTAAATTAAATAAATAAATAATAAATAAATAAATAAATAAAATTTAAAAGTTTCTCATAAAATATGGGATTTTAGTTGGACTGGAAGGAACTCAGGGAGGCCAGGAAGCAGAGATGAAGAGGAAGAGTATGCCAGGGTTGGAGGGCAGCCAGTGAAAAGAACAGGCATAAGACCAATGTCTTGTTTGAGGAATAGTCAGGGAGGACACAAAGTCTCTGAATCCCATTTTGGAGGACAGGCGGGTGTAAGGTATAAATAAGAAAGCTGGGTAGATGCATTTGTGTGTTTATGAGCTTGACATCTAAATAATAACTCACCAAAGGTGTTTTAGTGCAATGGGCTTAGCAATGTTATTTAGGATCCTAGAATGCCTGTTTATGGCACACTGCCTGAATTTTTTTAATCTAATGTCACTCTTCCACCTTTTCTGTTACAAGTAGGGGGTAGTAAAAAGGGAGCTTTTAGTGGTTTAACATTCCTGAGTCTCAATTTCTTGATCTGTAAAATTAGCAGATTTAACTGGATGGCTTTTGAAGTCCCCTCCTTAGCTAGAGCTGTGATCATAGGAAAGCAGGCTGGAGACCGGCCATGGCTAAGCCTCATAATGATCAGAGTATTTAGAGATACCTTCATGTTCTCCTGCTTTTTTTTGGCTGAAGAGAGCACATAAAACACATTGTTTCAAAGTATTTGCCTCAATTCCATTTATTTAGGAAAACATGAATTAAATATCTATTCTTTGTCCAGCATTGTGGTGAATGCTAAGGACAAAAGCAAAACCATCCCTGACCAGCAAGGAGTTTTATACTGGAGTTTCACATACACAGTAAAGAAAATGAAAAAAGTAATTTCTGCAGGAGGAGAGCAGTAACCATTGCTATTGTAGGAAGAAGCACTTGAGCTGAACTTTGAAGGAAACTAGGGATTTGAAGAGGTGGAAGGAGGAAAGAAGACTTTAGATTGCAGGGTCAGGCTGACAAGAGGAATGGAGGTTGGATCTTATGTTTGCATGCCCCTGCAAATATGTACAGTGGTAGCCCTCATACACTGTGGGTGGGATAAATGGAAAAGAGCAGAAAGTATTTGAAGCCATTTGAGGAATACTATATAATTATATAGATATATATTTCCATAGTATTGTAGATGCAGTTTCACTGAATATATGTATAAAAATTCATTAACTGAGTCATGAGCTTCAGTGAGATTGTATACAGATTATACATTAACATAATATACACTATAATGTTATATGACAGTCATACTGTAATGTAATAATAAAATATGAAGATTATAGAAAATTATCCTCTAATGACTATCTTTAACACCATTCAATAAATTAATTTCTACCAAGAAATCTATGTTCTTCATCCAATTTTTTATTTAACTATTACATGAGAGAGTTAAAATCCAGATCAAAATGGTAAATTATTGTGATATCAAAACAAAAGGCATGAGTGTTTTTTAAACTTCCTAAAAATACATTCATTCTCCATTACCGATCAAGGAATATTGTTTAGGAACTTGAAAGATGCACTAACACAGTGATGTGATTGTTAACAGGTCTTTTCTCAATTTGAAGTTGCAGAAACAGAGAACTTCTCTTGTGTTCATTACCAGATAAGTGAGCACTCAAGCTTCCAAAGTCCAACTATAGCAGGAATTGTGTAGCAGTGCTTTGTAATGTGGACTCTGAATGAAGCCTCTCTCTAAGCCAGCATACACATTTAAGAAGGTTCCAGCATTTCTCAGATTAACTGAGGAACTATTGATTCAGTTTGTAGATGCGTATCTCATTGCTATAAACTAATGGTCTTCCTTTACACTGACTTTCTTAATTTAAGTCAAATTCATTCAATTTGTCCATCTTTAGAAATGGATTGTTCCCAAAATCTCAAAATTGGCAGGAAACTCAGAGGTCCTTTGGTTTGGCTTATTCTTTATCAATTAGTCCCTCTGTAACATCTCTTCGAAGTGCTCATCTAGAATCTACTCAAAGCCCCAAAGGGAGTGAGAACCTACTAGTTATCCAGGCAGTTAATTTCACTTTTAGAGAGCTCTAATCTTAATACACTTTTCCTTATCTAGAGCTTCAATCTGTTTTCATCCTTTCTCCTCATTCATCCTTCCAGGGTCAAACGACAAATCTACATGACAGCCTTTTATATTCCTGAAGACTAGTATCATATCTCCTAGTTAGAAGCACTTAATGAGATTACGTGACCCACTGCCTTTGTTAAAAGCCATTCCTTCGGGCCAGAGGGCTGGACTTGTAATTTCAGCAGTGTAGAAAACTTCTAGTATAGATTCTCTTCTAATAATAGAGACTCTCAACTTATCCACACTTTACAGTCCTAGATCCTCATTGTTTAGAGCAGTGAGGGTTGAAATGGCTTATCTGGGGTCCCTCAACTAATATATGTCTCAGTGATGTTAAAACTGAAATATTCCTAACCCTGAACCCATCATTCCATCCACTATGGCACTAAATAGACTGAACCAAATAAATAAATATTATTTTCTTCAATAGAGAGAATGAAAATATCAAATAGAGATCATCAAGTGTATGTGCTCTTAGAAAATTTCCAGGTTAGTACAAATATAAAAATCTCATAAAAATAATGATGGTTACATAAAACAACAACAAAAACTACTTACAATAATTTTAAAAATATAAGACATTGAAGTATTAGAAAGGAGCATGACAATGAATTTACCAACCCTTGTCCTAGGTCTGGGAACGACTATACAACCCCCAAAGAGGAAGTCCTAAAAGAAGTCCTAAAAGAGAAGAGGAAACCCAAGCTTCTGTGTGTGTGCTCCTTTTGGTAAGTGATGATGATCAAGAGGAGAAAGGAGATGTCTGCCTTTAATTTCCACCATTTCTGTCCTAGTAGTCAAGTTTCCCCTTGCTGGGGTCTGGGTCTTCTTTGCCCTGTCTAAGGCAGCTGGAGGCATTTCAAGGTTTACTGGATGAGTATTTACTGCGGTTCCCCCATTGCTCCTTTGCTAGGGATGTCAAGTTTTAAATGAAGAGGGTCCTTCCCTGTTAGTAAAGAGCACTCTGGAGACAGAGCAAGGAACAGACAAAGTATGAATGCGGTTACAAAAGGCTCAAGGAAACCAGATGCAAGCGGCTCATTATGGTGTTGTCAGACTGCTAAGCAGGCACGCTCCTAACAAACTCCTTCTGTAGGTAAGTTAATGCCAGCCATGCTTATCCCATCATGTCTGAACAAACTCCCTCGCAAGCTCCTCTTCTCATGCGTCATGTCTTCTGATCGTCTCATCATTCTCGCGACCCTCTTCTGGTGCTTTTCTAGGGCAGGCTGCTTCTCCCCTAAATTGCAAAGAACCAAACACAGCACCACAAGTATCGACTTACTGGGGCCCTAATAGAACACCTCACTCCTCACTTGTCTTTCTTAATGCAGCTTTAAAACAGCATCAGTTTTTTTGGTTGCCATCCTGAATAGTATTTTCAATGAAAAGGAAACAGGGTGTTTTGATGGGTTTCCAATTTAAGAGGGGTCAACAATGTAGTATGGCAATCTCATTGTGTATGTAGGTTTAAAAAATCAAGTTCATAGATATATAACTTCTCATTTATCTCTATTCTATGTCATCAAATGCCTGTTGAAATCTTTCTGAATCCTGACTTTGTGACCCAATATATTTATTTTCCCTCCTAATTTAATGCCCTCTGAAAATTTAACAAGCATGCCTTTTTGACCTCATGCGAAGCATTGATAAAAAAAAGTTGAAGAACACAAGGCCAAAGACAGCTCTCTGACTTAATCCACTAGCATTCTCCCTCTAAACTAACATCAGTCAGTGCATGTCAGAGGTAGGACTTTAATGCACATCTTCCTCGCTTCAAGGCCAGCTCTCTATCTATTCTACCACACTGCCCTTTAACATCAGTGTCAGCAATCATTCTCATTCCTTTCAGTCTAGTTATTCAACTTAATTCTTCCTACAATCACCTCTATCACCAATAGCTGATATTTATCTACTGTTTTTAATTCTGCAAAATGCTACATATATATCTTCTCCTTTGAGCCTTACAATAAGTTTCTGAAGTAGATAACATAAGTATTAGTATCACAGACTTTACAGATTCAGAAACTGAGACCCAGAGAAATTAGTTAACTTGTTCATAGTCCTGCTTTGAGTGTATCAGAGGCAAGGTTCAGATCCATATTTTCCTCATTCCAGATACAGCACAAGGATAGTATAAGTATGTCAAATGCATTACTGAGACCTAATTATTTTGTTTACAGCATTCCCCTAATATATGAATATAGTTACCCTATTAAAAATGAGTCAAACTTGGCCTTCTCTTGAAGTAAAATTCACAATTTCTTTAATAATATTTCAGTTGAAGTCAGAGATTACTATAATTCATGCCAGGGTGGTAATCTGTTTCCCAAATTTCTCACTTAATTCCTACTTGAGTCCAAGTGGTCTATAATCTTCAATCCAATAATTTCTTTTTTCCAGCTGTGCTAGTATTGTAATAAATTATACAATTTAGTTAGATTTTTAAAAAATAAGTCACAAATATGTGTGATTATTTCTTATATGCATGATGTAATGCTATATTCTTTTTTTTAACATTATTTTTTATTTGGTCAATTTCAAACATTATTCCTTGGATACCAAAATTGTTTTCTTTTTCTCTCTCTCCCCCCACCACCCCTCCCATAGCCGATGTGCAATTCCACTGGGTATCACATGTGTCCTTGATCTGAACCCATTTCCATGTTGTTGGTGTTTGCATTAGGATGTTCATTTAGAGTCTACATCCCCAATCATATCCTCCTGGCCCCTGGAGTCAAGCAGTTGCCTTTCCTCGGTGTTTTTACTCCCACAGTTTTTCCTCTGCAGATGGATACTGTTTTTTCTCATAGATCCCTGCAGATAGTTCAGGGATGTTGCATTGACAATAATGGAGAAATCCATTACGTTTGATTGAACCACAGTGTATCAGTCTCTGTGTACATTGTTCTCCTGGTTCTGCTCCTTTTGCTCTGAATCAATTCCTGGAGGATGTTCCAGTTCACTTGGAATTCCTCCAGTTGATCATTCCTTTGAGCACAATAGTATTCCATCACCAACATATACCACAATTTGTTCAGCCATTCCCCAGTTGAAGGGCATCCCCTCATTTTCCAATTTTTTGCTTCCACAAAGAGCGCAGCTATAAATATTCTTGTACAAGTCTTTTTCCTTATTATCTCTTTGGGGTATAAACCCAGCAGTGCTATGGCTGTATCAAAGGCAGACAGTCTTTTATGGCCCTTTGGGCATAGTTCCAAATTGCCCTCCAGAATGGTTGGATCAATTCACAACTCCACCAGCAATGCATTAATGTCCTGACTTTGCCACATCCCCTCCAGCATTCATTACTTTCCTTCACTGTTATGTTAGCCAATCTGCTAGGTGTGAGGTGATACCTCAGAGTTGTTTTGATTTGCATCTCTCTGGTTATCAGAGATTTAGAACACTTTTTCATGTGCTTATTAATAGTTTTGATTTCTTTAACTGAACACTGCCTATTCATGTCCCTTGCCCATTTGTCAATTGGAGAATGGCTTGATTTTTTATACAATTGATTTAGCTCTTTATAAATTTGAGTAATTAAATCTTTGTCAGAGGTTTTTATTATGAAGATTATTTCCCAATTTGTTGCTTCCCTTCTGATTTTGGTTACATTGATTTTGTTTGTACAAAACCTTTCTAATTTGAAGTAGTCGAAATTATTTATTTTACATTTTGTGACACTTTCTGAGTCTCGCTTGATTTTAAAATCTTTCCCTTCCCAAAGGTCTGACATGTATACTACTCAGTGTTTATATAATTTACTTATTGTTTTCTTCCTTACGTTCAAGTTGTTCACCCATTTTGAATTTATCTTGGTGTAGGATGTGAGGTGTTGATCCAAACCTAATCTCTCCCATACTGTCTTCTAGTTTTCCCAGTAGTTTTTGTCAAATAGTGGATTTCTGTTGCAAAATCTGGGATCTTTAGGCTTGTCATAGACTGCCTTGCTGAGGTCACTTACGCCAAGTTTATTCTACTGATTCTCCGTTCTGTCTCTTAGCCATTACCAAATTGTTTTGATGACCACTGCTTTGTAATATAGTTTGAGATCTGGGACTGCACCTTCCTTTATATATATATATTTTTTCATGATTTCCCTGGAAATCCTTGATCTTTTGTTCTTCCAAATGAACTTTGTTATGGTTTTTTTCTAATTCAGTAAAAAAGTTTTTTGGAAGTTTGATGGGTATGGCACTAAATAAATAGATAAGTTTGGGTAGGGTGGTCATTTTTATTATGTTAGCTCATCCTACCCATGAGTGGTTAATGTTTTTCCAATTGCTCAGATCTAGTTTTAGTTGTGTGGAAAATATTTTATCTTTGTGTTCATATAGATCCTCTGTTTGTCTTGGCAGATAGTTTCCTAAGTATTTTATATTGTCTAAGGTGATTTTGAATGGAATTTCTCTTTCTAATTCCTGCTGCTGAGATGTGTTGGAGATATATATAGAAATGCTGATGACTTATACGGGTTTATTTTGCATCCTGCTACTTTGCTAAAGTTGTTGATTTTTTCCACCAGCTTTTTAGTTCATTCTCTAGGATTCTTTAAGTAGACTATCATATTATCCACAAAGAGTGACAGCTTGGTCTCCTCATTGCCAATTTTAATACCCTCAATTTCTTTTTCTTCTCTAATTGCTACTGCTAGTATTTCTAGTACAATGTTAAACAATAGAGGTGATAATGGGCATCCTTGTTTCACTCCTGATATTATAGGGAATGCATCTAGTTTATCCCCATTGCAGATGATGTTGGCTGATGGTTTTAGATGTATACTGTTTATTATTTTTAGGAAAGACTCTTCTATTCCTATACTTTCTAGTGTTTTCAATAGGAATGAGTGTTATATTTTGTCAAAAGCTTTTTCTGCATCTATTGAGATAATCATGTGATTTTTGTTGGTTTGCTTGTTGATATGGTCAATTATGTGGATGGTTTTCCTGATATTGAACCATCCTTGCATTTCTAGTATATATCCCACCTGATCATAATGAATAACCCTCGTGATGACTTGCTGGAGTCTTTTTGCTAGTATCCTATTTAAGATTTTTGCATCTGGATTCATTAAGAAGATTGGTCTGTAGTTTTCTTTCTCCATTTTTGGCCTGCCTGGCTTTGGAATCAGTACCATATTTGTGTCATAAAATGAATTTGGTAGAACTCCCTCTTTGCTTATTATGTCAAAGAGTTTGTATAGTATTCGGATTAGCTGTTTTTTTTTTACTTTTTAAACATTATTTTATTTGGTTATTTATAAACATTATTCATTGGAAACAATGATCATTATCTTTTCCTCCTCCCGCCCCCACTCCGACCACGTCTCCCATAGCCGGCGCACAATTCCACTGGGTTTCACATGTGTTCTTGGTTCAAACCCATTTCCATGTTGTTGGTATTTGCACTAGAGTGTTCATTTAGAGTCTCTCCTCAGACATGTCCCCTCCACCCCTGTAGTCAAGCAGTTGCTTTTCATCGGTGTTTTTACTCCCACAGTTTGTCCTCTGCTTGTGGATAGTGTTTTTTAGATCCCTGCAGATTGTTCAGATACATTGCATTGACACTAATGGAGAAGTCCATTACCTTCGATTGTGCCACAATGTATCAGTCTCTGTGTACAATGTTTTCCTGGTTCTGCTCCTTTCACTCTGCATCACTTCCTGGAGGTTGTTCCAGTCTCCGTGGAATTTCTCCACTTTATTATTCCTTTGAGCACAATAGTATTGCATCACCAACATATACCACAATTTGTTCAGCCATTCCCCAATTGATGGGCATCCCCTCATTTCCCAATTTTTGGACATCACAAAGGGCACAGCTATGAATATTCTTGTACAAGTCTTTTTCCTTATTATCTCTTTGGGGTACAAACCCAGTAGTGCTATGGCTAGATCAAAGGGCAGACAGTCTTTTATCGCCCTTTGGGCATAGTTCCAAATTGCCCTCCAGAATGGTTGGATCAATTCACAACTCCACCAGCAATGAATTAATGTCCCTACTTTGCCACATCCCCTTCAGCATTCATTACTTTCCTTCACTGTTATGTTAACCAATCTGCTAGGTGTGAGGTGATACCTCAGAGTTGTTTTGATTTGCATCTCTCTGATTATAAGAGATGTAGAGCACTTTTTCATGTGCTTAATAATAGTTTTGATTTCTTTGGCTGAGAACTGCCTGTTCATGTCCCTTGCCCATTTATCAATTGGAGAATGGCTTGATTTTTTGTACAATTGATTTAGCTCTTTGTAAATTTGAGTAATTAAACCTTTGTCCGAGGTTTTTATGAAGATTGCTTCCCAATTTGTTGCTTTCCTTCTGATTTTAGTTACGTTGGTTTTGTTTGTACAAAATCTTTTTAATTTGATGTAGTTGAAATTATTTATTTTACATTTTGTGACTCTTTCTATGTCTCGCATGGTTTTAAAGTCTTTCCCTTCCCAAAGGTCTGACATGTATACTATTCTGTGTTTACCTAATTTACTTATAGTTTCCTTCTTTATTTTCATGTCAGTCACCCATTTTGAATTTATCTTGGTGTAGGGTGTGAGGTTTTGATCTAATCCTAATCTCTCCACACTGTCTTCCAGTTTTCCCAGCAGTTTTTATCGAATAGTGGATTTTTGACCCAAAAGCTGTGATCTTTGGGTTTATCATATATTGTCTTGCTGAGGTCACTTGCCCCAAGTCTATTCCACTGATCCTCCTTTCTGTCTCTTAGCCAGTACCAAATTGTTTTGATGACTGCTGCTTTGTAATATAGTTTGAGATCTGGTACTGCAAGGCCCCCTTACTTTGTATTTTTTTTAATTGTTTCCCTGGATATCCTTGATCCTTTGTTATTCCAAATGAACTTTGTTATGGTTTTTTCTAAATCAGTAAAGAAATTTTTTTGGATGTTCAATGGGTATGGCACTAAATAGATAGATAAGTTTGGGTAGGATGGTCATTTTTACTATATTGGCTCGTTCTATCCATGGGCAGTTAATGTTTTTCCAATTGCTCAAGTCTAGTTTTAGTTGTGTGGAGAGTGTTTTGTAGTTATGTTCATGTAGTTCCTGTGTTTGTCTCGGGAGATAGATTCCTAGGTATTTTATTTTGTCTAAGGTGATTTTGAATGGGATTTCTCTTTCTAGTTTTTGCTGCTGAACTATGTTGGAGATGTATAGAAATGCTGATGACTTATACAGGTTTATTTTGTATCCTGCAAATTTGCTAAAGTTGTTGATTATTTCGATTAGCTTTTTGGTTGAATCTCTAGGATTCTTTAAGTAGACCATCATGTCATCTGCAAAGAGTGATAGCTTAGTCTCCTCCTTGCCTATTTTGATGCCTTCAATTTCTTTTTCTTCTCTAATTGCTACTGCTAGTGTTTCTAGTACAATGTCAAATAGTAGAGGTGATAATGGGCATCCTTCTTTCACTCCTATCTTATTGGGAATGCATTTAGTTTATCCCCATTGCAGATGATATTGGCTGATGGTTTTAGATATATACTGTTTATTATTTTTAGGAACGACCCTCCTATTCCTATGCTTTCGAGTGTTTTCAATAGGAATGGGTGTTGTATTTTATCAAAGGCTTTTTCTGCATCTATTGAAATAATCATGTCATTTTTGCTGGTTTGCTTGTTGATATGGTTGATTATGTGGATGGTTTTCCTAATATTGAACCAACCCTGCATCCCTGATATAAATCCTACTTGATCATGGGGGATGACCCTTCTGATCATTTGCTGGAGTCTTTTTGCTAGTATCCTATTTAAGATTTTTGCATCTGTATTCATTAGGGAGATTGGTCTATAGTTTTCTTTCTCTGTTTTTGATCTGCCTACTTTTGGAATCAGTACCATGTTTGTGTCATAAAAGGAGTTTGGTAGAATTCCCTCTTTGCTTATTATGTCAAATAGTTTGTATAGTATTGGGATTAACTCTTCTCTGAATTTTTGATGGAATTCACTTGTGAATCCATTGGGCCCTGGGGATTTTTTTCTTAGGGAATTTTTTGATGGCCTGTTGGATTTCATTTTCTGATATGGGATTATTTAAGAATTCTATTTCCTCTTCTGTTAGTCTAGGCAGTTTGTATTTTTGTATATATTCATCCATATCACTCAGATTGGCATATTTATTGCCATACAATTGGGCAAAGTAATTTTTAATGATTGCCTTGATTTCCTCTTCATTGGAGGTGAGTTATCCCTTTCCATCCATGATACTGTTAATTTGCTTTTCTTCTTTCCTTTTTTTAATTAGATTGACCAGTACTTTGTCTATTTTGTTTGTTTTTTCAAAGTACCAGCTTCCAGTCTTATTTATTAAATCAAGAGTTTTATCACTTTCTATTTTATTAATTTATCCCTTAATTTTTAGGATTTCTAGTTTGGTTTTCTGCTGGGGGGTTTTAATTTGATCGCTGTCGAGGTTTTTTATTTGCATTTTCATTTGATTGATTTCTGCTCTCCCTAGTTTGTTAATATATGCACTCAGGGATATGAATTTACCTCTGATTACTGCTTTGGCTGCATCCCAAAAGGTTTGAAATGATGTCTCGCCTTTGTCATTTTCCTTGATGAAATTATTGTTTCTATGATTTGTTCTCTAACTAAATGATTTTGGAGTATCATATTGTTTAATTTCCAATTAGTTTTTGATTTGGTTTTCCGTGTACCATTACTGATCATTATTTTTATTGCCTTGTGATCTGAAAAGGCTGCATTTATTATTTCTGCTTTTCTGCCTTTGTATGTATGCCATGTTTCTATGACTTAGTGTATGGTCAATCTTTGTGAATGTGCCATGTGGTGCTGAGAAGAAGGTGTATTCCTTTTTGTCCCTATTTATTTTTCTCCATATGTCTATTAACTCTAATTTTTCTAAGATTTCATTCATTTCTTTTACCTCTTTCTTATTTATTTTTTTATTTGATTTATCTAAATTTGATAATGGTTGGTTCAAATCTCCCACTAATATGGATTTACTGTCTATTTCCTCCTTCAATTCTCCTAGTTTCTCCATTAGAAATTTGGGTGCTATATAATTTGGTGCATACATGTTGATTAGTGATATTTCCTCATTATCTAAAGTCCCTTTTAACAAAATCTAATTACCTTCCCTATCCCTTTTAATCAGGTCCATTTTTTCTTTGGCTTTATCAGATATCATGATTGCAACTCCTGCCTTCTTTATATCAGTTGAGGCCCAGAAGGTCTTATTCCATCCTTTAATTCTGACCTTGTGGGTGTCTACCTGCCTCATGTGTGTTTCTTGAAGAAAATATATGGTAGGGTTTTGGATTCTAACCCATTCTGCGATTCGTATATGTTTTATGGGTGAGTTCATCCCATTCAAGTTCAAAGTTATGATTGTGACTTGTGAATTCTCTGGCATTTTGATATCCTTCCCTAATTCTAACCTTTCTTATTTAGCTCTAACCTTTTAATCCAGTGATTTACTTTAAATCAGTCCTGCTTGTCCCCTCCCTTGATATGTTTCTCTTTCTAGCCCCTCCCTTTTTGTTCCCTCCCCCTCCCCCCTCCTCTTCCCTCCCCTTTTGTTTTCCCTCCCCCTTACCCCCCTTGGTTTTCCCTTCTCCCTACCCTTGTTGGGTAAGATAGAATTCAAGATCCCAATGGATCTGGATGTTTTTCCCTCTCAGAGTTGATTTCCCTGAGAGTAAGGTTTAAGTAAAAACTCTCTTCCTCTCCTTCTTATAGGAGTTTTCTTCCCCTCCCCTTCCCGTGTGAATCTTTGTGTGAGAAAGATTATTCTATTTGATTTTTCTTTTCCCCCTATTTACACATTACATTTTCCATATATTAATATATATAGATTGATATAAATGTAGTCCTTATAGAAGAGAGTTTGAATAAATGAAAAGATAATAATTTTCTCCTTTTCCCTTTCCATCACATTTACCTTTTCAGGTATTCCATGCTCTTTGTTTTTCGATATCGAACTTTCCTCAGAGCTCTGGTCTTTTCTTTGCAAAAACTCGGAAATCTTCTATTTTGTAGAATGCCCATACTTTCTCTTGGAAGTATATAGTCAGTTTTGCTGGATACCTGATTCTTGGTTGAAGACCCAGCTCTCTTGCCTTTATGAAAATCATGTTCCATGCCTTATGATAATTCGGAGTGGAACTTGCAAGGTCTTGTGTGACCCTGATTGGCATTCCTTTATATCTAAATTGTCTTTTTCTGGCTTCTTGTAGGATTTTTTCTTTTGCTTGAAAGCTTTTGCTTGAAAGCAATTACATTTCTGGGAGTTGTCTTTTGGGGATTTAGTGTAGAGGATGTTTTGTGCGCTCTTTCAGTGGCTGTATTGCCCCCTTGTTCTAGAATCTCTGGGCAATTTTCTTTGATTATATCTTGTATTATGATGTTGAGTTTGCTGTTTATTTCTGGATTTTCTGGTAGTCCAATTATTCTTAAATTATCTCTTCTTCCTCTATTTTCCAAGTCTGTCACCTTGTCAGTGAGATATTTTATGTTCTCTTCTAATTTCTTGACCTTTTGGCTTTGCTTTATTGATTCTGGCTCTTTTACCTGCTCGTTGTCTTCCAGTTGCCTAATTCTGACCTTTAAAGCCTGGTTTTCCTTTTCAGTTTGGTCAAACCGGTTTTGTAGTTGCGTGAAATTCTTTTGCATTAATTCCCACTTTTCCTGCCAGAAGGCTTCCATCTTTTTGAACATTTTCCATTCAAATTCTTCAAAAGTTTGTGAAGAGTTTCCATTTCCTTTGGAAGGTTTCGGTGCATTTACTTGTGTTTCCTCTTCTATCTCCTCTGTATTTTCTATTTTTGCTCCATAAAATGTGTCCAAAGTTGCCCCCTTCTTGTTTTTTCTATTGTTTTGAGGCTTTTTTGCTTCTGTGCTGTTTGCCATCTCTATCTGAGTGAGGGGGGCTGGCTCTTCTGTTATCTGTCTGGTGTTAAGTGGCTTTAGCCCCAAGCAAATTGTCTTCCCCAGGAAGCCCGGAATTGCTGGTGATTCGATGTTTCAGTGTTACTATCCTCCTCAGTTCCCTCCCGATGCTTCTCTGTTGCCTTACTTCTATGCTCTGCCCCTGGCTTGCCACTCTGAGATGTATTTCAATGCCTTTGCTGGCCAGAGGAGCCTGCACTCTGAGGGGGAGGGCCCATGGCTTCCAGGAGGTCCAAGGACTCCTGATAGGATTAACCTCGGACTGAGTATGCCCTGAGGCAGGGACCTTCGGTGAGACTCAGATGGAAGGATCTGGTCAGGGGGCTATAGGCTTCTCCTGTCTCTCTCTGTTTCCCTGCTGTCTGGGTGCCCCCTCGACTGTGTCAGGTTGTTTTCAAGATGAGGCCTTCAGCTCCAAGGCCCTTTTGCCAGCCCTGAGGGTTACTGTTGTTTCAGATGACCTTGCACTCTGAGGGGGAAGGTCCATGGCTTCCAGGAGCTCTGAGGGCTGGTGATAGGATTAACCACAGACTGGGTATGCCCTGAGGCAGGGACCTTTGGTGAGACTCAGATGGAAGGATCTGGTCAGGGGGCTACAGGCTCCCCCCGTCTCTCTCTTTTTCCCTGCTCTCTGGGTGCCCCCGCAACTGGCTCAGGTTATTTTCAGGGTGCAGCCTCAGAATAGCCGGCTCCCGGGGACCTTTTGCCTGCCCTGAGGTTCCCTCTGCTGCCTCGGATTCAGAGCTCTGGGTTGGGGGGGATGGGTCCTGGGACCTTCCTTTTGCCTACCCCTTAGATCTGAGTGATCTCAGTTTCTGACTTTTGGGGAGCCATACCTTTTGATCCAGGTCCAGGAGGAGTTTTCCCAGGGTCTATTCTGTTGTTTGTTTTGAATTTTGGTGCCCTAGGAGCATTCAGTTTGAGATTGGTATGGAAGGGTTTCTGGAGCTCTGAACTTTTTAGCTTTCTCTAAGCTACCATCTTGACCAGAAGTCTAGCTGTTCTTTTAATGTTTGATAGAGTTCACTTGTGAATCCATCAGTTCCTGGGGATTATTTTCATAGGGAGTTCTTTGATGGCCTGCTGGATTTATTTATTTTTTTGATATGGGATTATTTAAGAATTCTATTTCTTCTTCTGTTAATCTAGTCAATTTATATTTTTGTAAATATTCATCAATATCACCTAGATTGGCATATTTATTGCCATATAATTGGATGAAAGTTTTTAATGATTGCTTTAATTTCCTCTTCATTGGAGGTGAGTTATCCCTTTCCATCCATGATACTGTTAATTTGCTTTTCTTCTTTCCTTTTTTTTTAATTAGATTGACCAGTACTTTGTCTATTTTGCTTGTTTTTTCAAAGTACCAGCTTCTTGTCTTATTTACTAGTTCAATAGTTCTATCACTTTCAATTTTATTAATTTCTCCCTTAATTTTTAGGATCTCTAATTTGATTTTCTTCTAGGGGTTTTTAATTTGTTCACTTTCAAGTTTTTTTTATTTGCATGTCTAATTCATTGATCCCTGCCCTCCCTAATTTGCTTATATATGCACTCAAGGATTTAAATTTTCCTCTGAGTACTGCTTTGGCTGCATCCCATAAGGTTTGAAAGGATGTCTCACCATTGTCATTTTCTTCAGTGAAATTATTACTTGTTTCTATGATTTGTTCTCTAACCGATTTTGGAGTATCATATTATTTAATTTCCAATTGATTTTTTAATTTGGATCTCCATGTACTCTTACTGATCATTTTTATTGCCTTATAATCTTAAAATTTTGCATTTATTATTTCTGTTTTTCTGCATTTGTATGCCATGTTTTTATGACGTAGTGTATGGTCAATCTTTGTGAATGTGCCATGTGGTGCTGAGAAGAAGGTGTATTCCTTTTTGTCCCTATTTATTTTTCTCCATATGTCTATTAACTCTAATTTTTCTAAGATTTCATTCATTTCTTTTACCTCTTTCTTATTTATTTTTTAATTTGATTTATCTAATTTTGATAGTGGTTGGTTCAGGTCTCCCACTAATATGGTTTTACTGTCTATTTCCTCCTTCAATTCTCCTAGTTTCTCCATTAGAAATTTGGGTGCTATATTATTTGGTGCATTCATGTTGATTAGTGATATTTCTTCATTGTCTATATTCCCTTTTATCAGGATGTATTTACCTTCCCTATCCCTTTTAATCTCATCTATTTTTGCTTTGGCTTTGTCAGATATCATGATTGCAACTCCTGCCTTCTTTCTATCAGTTGAGGCCCAATAGGTTTTAATCCAACTTTTAATTCTGACCTTGTGAGTATCTACCCACCTCATGTGTGTTTCTTGAAGACAACATATGGTAGGGTTTTGGATTCTAACCCATTCTGTGATTCGTCTACGTTTTATGGGTGAGTTCATCCCATTCTCGTTCAAAGTTATGATTGTCACTTTTGAATTCCCTAGAATTTTGATCTCCTCCCCTAATTCTGACCTTTCTTCTTTTGCTATTTAACCCTCTAGTTTACTTTAAATCAGTCCTGCTTGTCCCCTCCCTTGATATGCTTCCCTTTCTAGCCCCTCTCTTTTTTGTTCCCTTCTTGTTTTTTTTAGGGTCTGCTAATTTCCCTCCCCCCTTTCCTTCCCTCCCTTTTTATACTCCCTCACCCTATACCCCCTTAATTTCCCCTTCTCCCTTACCCTGTTGGATAAGATAGAATTCAAGATCCCAATGGTTCTAGATGTTCTTTCCTCTCAGGGTTGATTTCACTGAGAGTATGGTTTAAATAATACCAATTAGCAATCTCTTCCTCTTCCTCTTATAAGAGTATTCTTCCCCTATCCTTCCCATGTGTATCTTTGTGTGACAAAGATTATTTTTAATTTATTTCTATTTCTTCAAGTATATCTTAGTACCATACCCCCGTCCATTTTTCTCTTTTTTTCCCTGTTTCTCCATATCATCTTAATGCCCCAATCTTTCCCTATGAATGATTCTTCTAATTACTCTAATAATGCATACAATTTTTGATCGTTACACATAACATTTCCCCCACATATCAATATATACATTTTGATCTAAATGTTGTCCTTATAGAAGACAGTTTGAATAAAAAAAATTTTTTTCTCCTTTTCTCCTTCTTTCATATTTACCTTTTCATGTTTCTCTTGCTCTTTATGTTTGGATATCAAACTTTCCACTCAGTACTGGTTTTTTCTTTACAAATACTTGGAAATCTTCTATTTTGTTGAATGCCCATACTTTCCCCTGGAAGTATATAGTCACTTTTGATGGATAGGTAATTCTTGGTTGAAGACCCAATTCTCTTGCCTTTCTGAATATCATGGTCCAGGCCTTGTGGTCATTCACTGTTGAAGCTGCCAAGTCTTGTGTGATCCTGATTGGTGCTCCTTTGTATCTGAATTGTTTCTTTTTGGCTTCTTGTAGGATTTTCTCCTTAGGTTGGAAGCTCTTGAATTTGGCAATCACATTCCTGGGAGTTGTCTTTTGGGGATTTGGTATAGAAAGTGTTCTATGAACCCTTTCAATTTCTATTTTGCCCCCTTATTCTAGAACCTCAGGGCAGTTTTCTTGGATGATATCTTGTATTATGGTGTCAAAATTCCTGTTTATTTCTGGCTTTTCAGGTAGACCAATGATTCTCAGATTGTCTCTCCTTCTTCTGTTTTCCTGATCTGTCACATTATCAGTGAGATATTTTATGTTTTCTTCTAATTCTTAGTCTTTTGACTTTGCTTTATTAATTCTTGCTGTTTAAAAGATCATTGTCTTCCAGTTGCCTAATTCTGGTCTTTAAATACTGGTTTTCCTTTTCAGTTTGGTCTATCCTGCTTTTTGAGGCTTCCAGCTGTTTCTCCAATTGGGAGTTTTTGTCCCTGAGATTGTTGTATTCTCTTTGCATTATTTCCCATTTTTCCTGCCAGAAGGCCTCCATCTTTTTGATAACCTCCAATTTAAATTCTTCAAGAGCTTGTGGACAATTTCCATTTCTTTTGGAAGGTTTTGGAACATTTATTTGGGTTTCCTCTTCTGCTATTTCCTCTGAAGTCTGTATTTATTTTTCCTCCATAAAAACTATCCAAAGTTAATCCCTTCTTGCTTTTCTTGGTGTTGGAAAGTTGTTCCTGGGCACTGTTTGCCATCTCTATGGTTTTTCCTTCCCTTTCCAGTCCGAAATCTAGGTGAGGAGGGCAGGCTCTCTGTGTATGGATCTAATGATCAAGGCTTTTTGCTTCAGGTAAGCTCTCGATTCTCCACAGCTGGGCTATCTTCCTGGGGGAGCCCGAGGTCTGCCCTCCCCTGCCTGCTGGCATTTTGGGTGTTATTGCTCTCAGGGGTAAGTCCTTGTTAGTCTTAATCAAAACTCCCAGGACCTATAGGTGTTCCTTGCTCACTTCAGGGGTGCCCTTCACACACTCTCTGAACACCCAAGTTCTGAGCTCCCCTTGCCCACCTGCCAGGGTTTTGGGTGTTACTGCTCTCAGGGATAAGTCCTTGGTGGTCTTATTTAGCTCCCAAGACCTGGGGCTGCCTGTTGCGCACTCCTGGTGTGCCCCTCCCTCACTTGTTGGTTCTGGTACATGCCAAATTTAACTCTGGCTCTATAGGTGTGGTGGGGGAGGGTAGGTCAGCTCAAGTTTGGCTGGGAGCTTTTTCGTTCCCTTATAGTATGGAAATGTCGGAATCCTACGAACCTTTAGTGCTGCTCCCTACTGTAGAGTCCCTCCGTTCTTATGAGGATGGTTTTTGGGGGATCTTTTGGGGTCGTCTGTATAGTTGGGTATGAGAAGGGGAAGCGAGCCACATCTAATCTGCCACCATGCTTACCCGGAAGCTCCTCTCTTACTTCTTTCTTATTTTTTTAAATTTGATTTATATAAATTTGATAGTGGTAGGTTCAGTTCTTCCACTAGTATAGTTTTACTATATATTTCCTCCTTCAATTCTACTAGTTTCTCCATTAGAAATTTGGGTGCTATACCATTTGGTGTATACATGTTGATTAGTGATATTTCCTCATTATCTATACTCCCTCTTATCAGGATGTATTTATCTTCCCTATCCCTTTTAATCAGATCTATTTTTACTTTGGCTTTGTCAGATATCATGATTGCAAGTCCTGCCTTCTTTCTGTCAGTTGAGGAATAACAAGTCTTACTCCAACCTTTAATTCTGACCTTATGATGATCTACTCGCCTCATGTGTGTTTCTTGTAGACAACATATGGTAGGATTCTGGATTCTAATCCATTCTCATATTCACCTATGTTTTATGGGTGAGTTCATCCCATTCACATTCAAAGTTATGTTTGTCACTTTTGAATTCCCTAGAATTTTGATCTCCTCCCCTAATTCTGCCCTTTCTTCTTTTGCTATATCCTTTTAACCCAGTGATTTATTTTAGTCAATCCCTCTATTCCTCTCCCTTGATATGCTTCCCTTTCTAGCCCCTCTCTTTTTGTTCACTTCTTGTTTCTTTAGGGTCTGCTAATTTCCCTCCCCCCTCTCCTTCCCTCCCTTTTTTTGAACTCCCTACCCCCTATCTCCCTTAGTTTTCCCTTCTTCCTTACCCTGTAGGACAAGATAGACTTCAAGATCCCAATGGATCTAGATGTTCTTTCCTCTCAGAATTGATTTCACTGAGAGTAGTGTTCGATTATTACCTATTAGCAATCTCTTCCTCTCCCTCTTATAAGAGTATTCTTCCCCTTCCCTTCCCATGTGTATCTTTGTGTGACAAAGATTATTCTATTTATTTTATTTCTTCAACTATCTCTTGGTACCATCATCGATTCCCCCCACCCTTTTTTCTGCATGTCATTTTATAGCCCTTAATTCCCCAATCTTTTCCTATGAATGATTCTTTTATTTACTATAATAATGAAAACATTTTTGAGAGTTACAAATAACATTTCCCCCATATATTAATATATATAATTTTGATCTAATTGTAACCCTTAAAGAAAAGCATTTGAATAAAAAAAAATTTCCCCTTTTCTCTCTCTTTCATGTTTACCTTTTCATGTTTCTCTTGATCTTTGTGTTTGGATATCAAACTTTCCACTCAGTTATGGTCTTTTCCTTACAAATACTTGGAAATCTTCTATGTTGTTGAATGCCTATACTTTCCTCTGGAAGTGCATAGTCAGTTTTGGTGGATAGGTGATTTTTTGGTTGGAGACCCAGTTCTCTTGCCTTTCTGAATATCATGTTCTAGGCCTTGCGGTCCTTTATTGTGAAAGCTTCCAGGACTTTTGTGATCCTGATTGGTGCTCCTTGGTATCTGAATTGTTTCTTTTTTGGCTTCTTGTAGAATTTTCTCCTTAGTTTGAAAGCTCTGGAATTTGGCAATTACATTTCTGGGAGTTGTTTTTTGGGAGGGTTATTGTAGAGGGTGTTCTATGAAGCCTTTCAATGTCTATTTTACCCCCTTGTTCAAGAACTTCAGGGCAGTTTTCTTGGATGATCTCTTGTAGTATGGTGTCAATGTTTCTGTTTATTCCTGGCTTTTCAGGTAGACCAATAATTCTCAAATTGTCTCTCCTTCCTCTGTTTTCCTGATTTGTCACCTTATCAGTGAGATACTTCATGTTTTCTTCTATTTTTGTCAGTCTTTTGACTTTGCTTTATTAATTCTTGTTGTTTTGCAAGATCATTCTTTTCCAGTTGCTCAATTCTGGTCCTTAAGACCTGGTTTTCTGCTTTAAACTTTTGGTATTCATCTATTATTTCTTCATTTTTTTGAACCATTTCTCACTTCTTTTTCCAGAAGGTTTCCATCTTTTTAATAAGCTCCAATTGGAATTCTTCCAGAGCTTATGGACAATTTCTGTCTTTTTTTTTTGAAGATTTTGCCTTCATTTGATTTTTTTCCAGTATTTCCTCTGTAGCCTGAGTTTTTCCTCCATAAAAATTCTCGAGGGTTACTGTCTTTTTTTTTTTTTTTGGAAGGATTTTGAGGATCCTGAGTACAATTAGCAATTTCCATGGATGTTTTTCCTTCCCTTTTTAGTCAGAAATCTGAGTGAGCTGGGCAGGTTCTCTGTGTATGGAGTTAAGAAGCAAAGATTTTGCCTGAGGCAAGCTCTCAAATTTCTGCAGTCCTTTGCAGCTTTTCTCTGTGCTACCTTCCCAGGGGCGCTCAAGGTCTTCACTCTCCTGTCCACCTGGGTTTCCAGTCTAGCTGCTTTCAGGGGTAGGTCCCCGGTGGTTCTAATCAGCTCCCAAGGAACTAGAAGTACCCCTTGCTCGCTCTAGAGGTGCTCCTCTCTCACTCCCTGGTTCTGGTGGGTGCACTGGCTCCAACAACCTAAGGTCTGCACTTCCCAATGCGCTGGGGTTTCATGCCTAGCTGCTTTAAGGAGTAGGTCCCCAGTGGTCCTAGTCAATTCCCAAAGACCTAGAGGTGCCCCTCGCTCACTCATTCTGGCATGCACTGGCTCTAGCTCTGGCTCCATAGGTGGGGTGGGGGAGGGAGGATCGACTCGCATTTGGGTGGAAGCTTTTTCACCCTCTTATTGTTTGAAAATGCCCCAATCCCGCATACCTTCAATGCTGCACCCTACTGTATAGTTCCTCCATTCTTCTGAAAATGATTTTTAAGGTCTTTTGGGGTAATCTTTGTCGGTTCATGCTGGGGAGAGGAAATGACCCGCATTTAGACTGCCGCCATGATTACCCGGAAGACCGTAATGCTATATTCTTTAAAGTTTGAGGGCATAATGAAATTTTCTTTGTATTTATTTGTCAAAATTTTTAAATGCAAATCATACATTTGTTTGCTCAAATTCTTCAGTTAGATAACAACTCTTCAGAGCCAACTATTGTATAATTACTTTGGAGAACTAGAAAAAAATTACAAAACTGAAGATCTGAAGATCAAGAACAGCAGATCAAGATTGTATAGAGAAATAATGGAAAAAAGTGGGAAGGTAGTAGACCAATAGTGTTGACAGTACTACTCAAACTATAACACAAAGTAGCAGTCTTCAAAATAATTTAGTATTGATTAAAAGACAAGCCAAGGAAACACATTTGTTATGGAATATGGAGAACTAAATAGATACAGTAGCAACATATTCAGTAAATCCAAACACTCTAACTACTGTGGTAAGGACTCACCATCTGACCAGTACTGCCGGAAAAACTGAATAGTAGTCTGGTGAAATTTAGGGTTAGTCTGAGATCTGAAACCATATATGTCAGTATGTTCCAACAACATATAGCCTATACAGAAAAGGTGACATCCACAAATTAGAAAAGTAAGGAAGAAAACACTTTTTGTGATTATGGATAAGTTCATGACCAGATCAGAAATAAATATAGAATATAAAAGGATAATTTTTATTATATAAAAGTTAAAAGTTTTGGAAAATATCAATATGGTTAAAATTAGAAGGTAAATTGTTAATGAAGAGAAAAATCTTTGCAACTGACTTTTCTGACAAAAGAAGATATCTAATTTCATAAGGAATTGATTCAATTACATACAAATGGCAGTCATTTCCCAATAAGTCAATGGTCAAAGGATATGACAAATCATTTCTCATATGGAGAAATAAATACAAATGATAAATTATCATTTGTAAAAAAAAATACTTTTAAAGGAAATGCAACCCATCCTCTATCTTACATGTATATCAGATTGATAAACATGGAAAATAAGGAAAATGACAATTTTTAGAGGGGCTGCAGGAAAATAATTACATTGGTGCATGATAGTTAAAGCTATGAATAGGTCTAATCTTTTTAGAAAGCGATTTACAACTATGGCCCCAAAGTCACTGATATGGCTGCTAAGCCTTTACCTTCAAGGTCAATGAAAAAGGGAAAAAAAAAACTCTATGTACAAAAAATTTTATAGCTGCACTTTTTATTGTAGCAAACATAGAGATAATGGAGATATCCATCAATTTGGGGGTTGACAATATGAATGTAATGGAATATTATTGCATTTTAAGAAATATTTAAAGGGATACTTTTTTTAAAATCCAGTGAAATTTGAATGAATTGATATAGAGTGAAGTGAGCAAAACAAAGAGTACAGGTTATGCAGTAACAACATTGTAAAGAAGAAACAATTTTTAAAAGTTTTAAGTACTCTGACTATTGCAATGAACAACCATAATACTAGAGAACCGCTGAGGACATATAGTATTCACCTTTTTACAGAGAGAGCAGAATTGAATGAACTTAAGTTACAAAATTAGATAAATCTTTTTGGACATGGCAAATCTCTGAATGTTTTTTTAATATGATTGTTAAAAGGATTACCTTTTTTTTTTTCTTTTGGTATTTGGTGGAAAGGAGAATATCTAGGGAAATGAGCTAGTGATAGGACCACCAAAAAAGAAAGAAAAAACAAAGCAAAACAGAAAGAAAGGTCAGTAAAGCTTCTTTTAAAATGTGAGAAATGAATTAAGTTCAAAAGGAAAACCAGACAAACAGGACAGCTTTGAAAGTACTTTATTGAATTTAAAAATTATTGTATAATTTTTAAAAAGCAAGCTGTATGTAATAAAAATTTGCATTTCACTTTAAAAAATATTTGAAAGAATAAAAAAATCATCTAGTTCAGTCCCTTTCATTTTAAAGAGGAAAAAAAAACAACAGAGGTCCTAAAAGACTAAATGCATTGACCAAGGTCATAAATAGTAGATCTGGAATTGGCACTTTTATTCCAAATATAATAATCTTTTTACTGAATCTACTTCTTCCTCTGTTTTCCTCTCTTAAGATACCTATTATCACTTCCAGCTTTACTCTATTGTTATCTCTATAAAATTATATTTGAAAGTGAAGACTGCTCTCAGAGATTAATAGGAACATATAGAGATTTAAGCCAACTTGGGCCACTCCACTCCTTCATAATCTCTTTTTTCCCCTTAAAAGTATTGGATCTCTATTATTTCCTACTTTTACGTTTTCAATTCTTATGGGTTCAATGATTGTCTTATAATGTTGTAAACTTCCAGATCAACTTATCCAGGCTCTCACTTGAGCTCCAGTTTTATATCATCACTTGATTGTTAAATGTTTCTAAATTGATGTCTCAAGAACATTTCAATTTTAAAGTGTCTGAAAGACAGTCTGAAAAAGAACTCGTATTTCCTTCTCAAATTTAGCTCTCATTCCTTGCTTCTCTGTTATTGAAAAAGATCCTACTATCTTTCCAGTCATCTGTGTTTTCAACCATAGCATCAGCCTGTGCTTATTAACCCTCTTCTCCCACATTCCTAGTTTCATAACTTTCCATTTCTTTCTTCACAATATCTCTTCATAGTACCCACCCTTTTTCTAGTTATACAACTACCCCCTTAGCTCAAGCCCTTATGACCTCTTAGCTATATTTTTGCTAAGGCCTCTTGATTGGTGTCCTTGCTACAAGTCTTTTCCCACTTTGGCCCATTCTCTAAATAGCCACCAGAATGTTTTTCCTAAAGAATAGCTCTTCAGTAAACACAATCCTCTGGAATTAATGGAGACTCTTCAGCATTTTATCTTTCCAGCTGGTGAGGCTGAAATATATTACTTCTCTACATACTGGCTTGCCAAACTGGCTTACCTGATATTCCACACAAATAATTCTGTTCCTGTCTGTCCTTCATAACTCTAATTCAGCCCATCCTCTTCCCTGACTATTGGAATCTCTGGCTTCCTTTAAGATCCATCTCAGGTATTTCTTTGGTTACCTTCTTGGTCCCTCCAGCTACCGATCCCTCCAAAATTACCTAGGATCTGATTATGCTTTTTCTGTACCTATGTGTTTCATATATGCTTTATTGACATGTGTACATGTTTTCTTTTCCACTAGAAATTTTAGCTCCTTAAGGTCAAGGGACTATTTTCCATTTATCTTTGTATTTCTAGGGAATAGTTTCTGGCCTATAATTGATGATCAAAATGTGATTGCTTTTTTGATTAAGAACTCACTAAAGGAAATGGGATGTGATATGGTTTTAAATTCTTCTCATCACAGATCTCTCTAGATGTATATTGGAATTTAGTAATGGAAAAAGAAAGGGGAAAGGACCCTGGGACAAAAGTTATTGCTCTCCAAACTTATTTAGTTTGTCTCAAATAAAATCTCAACATATAGTCAAATATTTCAATATTAAACTGCTCTGGGCATACTCTGACTCATTCACTCTCTTACTCCCCCATTGAAATTCTCTTATATTTACTTCTCAATTTTCACTAAGGCAACAATGATGGATTACAATACAGTTTGGGGACGATGGAATCTCCAGTCCCAATTAACAGGGGTATGATGACAAAGCTATTATTTCCAAAAGTCTGTGCCAGTGTTCAGCAATATAAATTACCTCAGTATGGTAAAAAGAGATGGAAACCCAGAGAATAATATGACAGTGGAATCAAGCATGGAACTTCATAATAAAATGGATGCTTGCCCCAAAAGGAAGGGGAATATGTTTTGTAAGATGTTTGACAATGGCTATCATGATTGCAAACCTGAGTGACATTATATTATCAAATCTTGAATAAGTATCAACTGAAATAAGGTTGAACACCTTGACAGAGGATTGGTGACCATGGAAAATCAGAAGGATGGTCAGAAGAAGGAAGAGAACTACTCAGGATTATGTCATACTGATCTTTCAAATCCAAATGGATCCAGGTGACACAAAGAGCACTGTTGAATAACAGTAACTGCCTTGTCCATAGTTGTAGAAATTTTATGGTGCTACATCCACTGCAATGTATGTGGCATGATGGCCCTTGTGGCCATATTGATGATGGAACCAGTCCCTAATCTCTACCTTTCTTTCAAAGGCATTAACATGATTATTCAATTCAATAGACAACATATGATGCCTCTGATATAGTAATATCTTAAAAAGGCATATGTGGTGGGAAAGCATTGGAAAAATTCCACCATTGGTCCTGATCGCAAAAAAGAAAACTTTAGATTATCCAACCTTGTTTTTTGGTCCTCAGATCATTACTACTCATTGACAAACAAACAAACAAAAGAAGTCTATACTCGTTCTATCTGCCTCCTAATGAGAGCTCACTTTGGATTCCATTCCTACTACTCTGTCCTGGTTGCTCACCAAGCTCACAGGTTGATTTCTAACAGTGCAATTGTCTTCTTCTGATGGCATTCTCTCTTGATGCTCCCATACTTTTACTATTTAACTCTGTATGCCAACTTGCTCTATTTAAGTACCCACTGATAAAGAAAAATGGGAAATGTGTAAAAGAATTTGTCAACATATACTATCACCATTACTGAAAAAAAAAGTTGTCATTATAAACTAATCAACAAAGCAAGAAAACTGAAAGAGATCAGCCAGCAAGTACTTTACCTCTTTCTTTTCAGCTAGTGTATCAAAGGCCTCTTATGTACTAGGTATTATGCTTGATGTGAGGGATAAAAAAAAACCCCAAAATCAAATGATACTTTCCCTCACAGGTCTTCTAATCAATTGGGGGAAATGATTTGTACACAAATAAGTTAAAACTCTCTCTATAGAGAGATAAAGAGATACCCAAAATTACTTTCCTGTGGGCTGGAGAAACACTAATAACTTGTGGATCTACAAAGTGGCAGTAAAAACTGAGTTTTTAAGGAAATTAGGAAGTCTACAAGTTGAAGGTAAGAATGAGTACATTCCCAGAATGAGGGACAACCTGGGCAAAAGTCCAGAGACAGGACATAGAATGACACTTCTGAGAAATAGCAAAAAGACTTGTTTGACTATAAATGTAGACTGGAGCCAGATTATAAAGTTTTAAATGCCCAAAAGCCTTGTACTTTATTATAAAAGCAAAAAAGTGCCTACTGAGTTTAGTAAGCAAGAAAGTGAAATGTTCATATTTGCACTTTAGGAATATCACTTTGAAAGCTGTAGAAAGGATGAATTAGATACATTAGAGACTTGCTACAAGGGGACCAAGTAGGAGGATGTTGTGAGGGTCAAGGTAAACAGTAGTAAGGGCCAGATTTAAGATAATGGTTATGTAATGTAAGGGGAAATTTTAGGGTTGTGACTTAATCTAAATTTAATAGGTCGCTAGGGAATATCCCAAATAAAATATCCAAGTCAGTTTGGAAATTTTGTGGTGCTTTAATTAATATAGAGGGAAGGAATTAAGAAGAAGAGAGAGGGAAAGGGCATAGGATTTCTCATATATATAACTCCAAGCCTGTGCCAGGGGGAGTTCAAAGACCTTTGCCATGAGGTCTTCTCAGAAAATTAGGGGCTTCCTAAGAAGATAGTGTTTTGGATGTAAAGGAGAAAGGAATCAGCCTAAACTCCAAGAGAGCTCAGAGAGGACACCTCACCTGAACTATTTTCCTAAGCTTCCCCCAGTAGTGTATCAAGGACACTCACCACCAAACCCCAACAATAGCTTCTGCCATGCCAAGGCACTCAGCACACTGCCCCCAACCACCTCTCCTTGCAAAGAGCCTGAGAGAGGAAGTGACACGAAATATATAGACCATTTTTATATCACTTTCCTGCATCTCACATGTACCAGTAGTAGCTTAAGCTTGACTTAGGACAGCCCAGGGGTCTGTCAGTTGTTTCTGATTTTTCATTTGCTAGCACATGTCTCTCATAAGCCATACTTCTCAATACTTAATCCTTAAGTAGGGGTGTAGACATTTCTGTTTTGTTAGACTAAGCAGGGTGGAATAAATCTAAAATTCACAGTAATAAGTATAGGGAAAGAGAAATATAAGAGATTTGTTATGAAAATGAAATTGACAAAATTTGGCAACCAATTGATATGACCATTTTCTGAATTCTCAGACTATAATTCCATCCCTTGACCAATACTCCCCTATATACATACATTATATATACATACATATATACATATTATTTATAAATGAGTAGTATATTATTATGAAATAATATTTATATATATAATAAAAACTATATCATATATAATAATATAACAGTTTCTATTATATGTAATTACATATTGTTATATATCATATATTTTCATATAATGTATATTATATATTGTTACATTTATATATTCTCCTCTATTCTTAAGGACAAAGACTGTCTGACATTAGTATACCTATTTCTAATACAAAGAAGAGTTTTTGGCACATAGTAAGGACATAATAAGATGTAATAAATGTTTTTCATTCATTCAGTCCTTGACAGAAGGTGAGGTATAGAAGAAAAGAGCCATATCTAGTTAGGATATATAATCTTTCTTAAAATCTTATGAAACAGGTATGAAAGGGAATTCTTTCTTCTCTTTGTCTATTTTGAGTTAACACTAACTTAAGTCCTCCTACTTACTACCTCACCAGACTGTGAAGTGTGAATCAGACTTTCTTTTAGTACCCCTACTTAGTACCTCACCAGACACTAAGTAAAAGTGTTCACAAGTAGTTTGCTAAAGCAGGTAATAACTCAGTCAGTCAATCAGTCCCCCACCCCCACCCCAGGCAGTGCTAGACAATTTGAAATCTGTAATTGGCCCCTGTGAAACAGGGAAGGGACAAGAAGTCACTACAAAAGTCCTGAATTTCTGGGACTAGAGGTCAGCTTCAGAAGTCATCCTTAACAGGTCATCTTCTTCGGCTTGACCTGTCTCTTGGAGGGAACTTGGGTTAGTGAATATCTGGCTTTCCTTTCCTGACTTCTGGAGAGAGATTAGTTCTGGTTTAGAGTTAACAAATCATGCCAGGTTGAGTCAAGTACCAGAGCAATATTTAGTGTGATAGCCTAAATATCCTCTCTATCCACTTTTTATATTTCTCAGCTGTCACTCTCTCCACCTATTTTTTAAATAAAAACTATTGAAAGTCATTTTGACTTGAGCTATAATATTTTAAATCCATGACCACAACATTATTTGTAACTTTTATATATTTTAGTCAAACCCTTAATTTTAATTCCTTGCACAGGATAGTGGAAGATTATGGGTAAAACTCTTTTATAAATGAGACAGAAGCAGTGGAAGTAAAAATAGATTTACAGAAAACTTAGTAAGAGACCTAATTAAGCAAAATATTTGTAAGGGAATTTAAGGATGAACTTGGAAGGAGGATAATGAATAAATGAAAAATAGGAGAAAAAAAAGACTTTTACAAAAAACTCTTTTTTTCCCATCAATGATAACTGAGCCATCACATTTGCACTCCAACATCATAGTCCTTGATGAATGCATGAAGAAGTTAAAATGGTATTAAAGAAAAGAAAGATTTGGAGGAAAGATCCAGAAAAGAGCTTTTTGTTGGAGGTGCTGTAATTGTGAGAATATTGAGGATTCACTTCTCAGGGTAATATGAAAGAGAGGAAGATTATGATAGGATTGGGGAAAAACTCAAAACTTAGAAATAGAGAAAAAGAATTTAGACAATATCAATAATTAACAAACCATTTACTTACTTTTCCATTTATATAAGCTTTTTATGAGAATAATCATGAAAACAATGAAGGGTTATGCAGGAAACAGGTAAGTTTTCAGAGGTGACCTTTTATAGCAAACTTTATTCACATTAACACAATTTAAATAGATAGAAAATATAAGATCTTTCTCTTCTATAAAACCTTCTTTAGTAACTATTAAATATACCCAAAGGGACCAAATTCAGTAGAAAAAAACTACAGCAAAGTATTCTTTTAAATAAAATGTCTCCCTTGTATATTTCAAAGTCATATAAGATTCTTGAAAGTATAACAGACATAACTTTGATCATTGACCCTCTTATAGTAAAACTAAGAATAGCACAGATCATTTGTTTTCTAGGTATTTAGCTCAATCAAGGAAAACTTACTTGATTTTGTATTGACTTACATAATAAACCTTGCAACTTTTTTTATCATTTAAAAAACCTTTTTAATATGCAATAAAGCTTTTCTTTTCTAAAGTCACTTGTTTACTTGTCTTTCCATGGAGTTCACAAGGTTTTATCATAAAGTCTTTAAATTTTCATTATGAAATCACACTTTTATCACATTGGCTAATAAGTGTACCTTTAATGAGATTATGCTTATCTCTGACTTGGGCAAATTTCTTAATCTTTCATCATGTCTGACTTGATGCAAGTTTGTGTTCCAACTTGGTAAATTTCTATAATTCTGAACCTATAATATATGAAGTAGCAAATGATTATAGTAACCTAATATTTGAGAAACTAACAAATCTAAGGTTTTGGAAGAAAAAATTACTGTTCAACAAAAACTGCTGGGAAACCTGGAAAACAGTAAGACAGAAACTAGGCAGAGACCAACACCTAAGGATACCAAAGTAAAGTCAGAATGGATACATGATTTAGAAATAAAGGATGATATCATACATTAGGGGATCATGGAATAGTTTACTTATCATATCTATGAGTATATCCAAACAAGACATAGAGAACATTGCAAGAGGTAAAATAGATACATTTAATTTATTAAATTAAAAAGGTTTGTGCAAACAAAACCAATGCAACCAAGATGAGTAGTGAAACAAAAAACTGGCTAAAAATTTTATATCATATGTCACTGACAAAGGTGTCATTTCTTTAATATATATAGAAGTGAGTCAGATTTATAAGAACACAAAGCATTTCTCAATTAGCAAATGGTCAAAGGATATGAACAGATAATTCTCAGATGAAGAAATTATATAAATATCTTTTGTCACAAGAAATAAATGTTCCAAATCACTATCAATTAGAGGAATGCAAATAAAAACAATAGTGAGGTACTACCTCATATTTATCAGACTGGCTAATATAACAAAAAAGAGGAAAATGATAAATCTTGGAGAGAACATGGTAATACTAGAACATTAATACACTGTTGTTGGAGATATGAATTGATACAACCATTCTGGAGAACAATTTGGAACCTGCCCAAAGGAACATGAAACTGCAGATACCTTTTGACCCAGCAATACCAAATTTAGGTCTCTATCCCACAGATATCAAAGATAAAGAAAAAGGATCTACTGTACAAAGATATTTGTATATCGCAACTCTTTTTTGTGATGGCAAAAACTAGTAACTGAAGAGTTGTTCATCAATTGGGGAATGGTTGAATAAGTTGTGGAATATGATTATAACGTTATGCCATGTTAGTGGTTATGATTATAATGTTAGTGCCATAAGAAAAATATAGTGCTATAAGAGATGAGAAAAGAACAAGCACAAAAAAATGTTAAAAGACTTATATGAAATAATGCAAAGTAAAGTGAACAGAAACAGAACATTATACGCAGTGACATGCAAAAATAATTTACTATGATCAACTATGAATCTATTACAAAGCAATGCAAGGATCTAAGACAATCCCAAGGAACTCATGATAAAAAGTTCATCCACCCCATTAGAAGGAACTGATGGAGTCTGAATGCAGATTGAAGGATACCATTCTTCACTTTATTTCTGGGAGGGAGAGAGAGAACATGAATCACAAAGAGTCATAAAATGATAATTTAAATTGTATCATCATGAAAGAAATATTCTGAACCTATTCTGCTTGCTTTATCATATCAGTATATTTATTAGAATTCATCATTTTTTTAAGGAGAAGACCTCCAGATCAACTAGAAGTTTTTTTTTAATTCCTCAAACACTTTTGTGTTTAATGTTTTATTTATTGAAAATACCTAGACCTGACTTCCTGGGGCAGAGCCAATATGGAGGAGTGAACCAGAGCTGCTCTGTGTCACCATGAGAATCCTTTATGACCAAGACTAAAATTTTTCCACAAAAAGAATACAGAAGTGAAAGAACCAATGAGGATACATAGTGAAACAACTTTCAAGAAAAGAAAAACCCAAAAGGTACACAGAGAACATCTGGGGAACTGGGGTGAGAGGAGAGCAGAGCCAGAAAAAGGGTGTAGCAAGGAGGGAAGAACAAGCCAAGAAAAAGCCATCCCTTCCCCCTCCTTCCCCCCACCCCCCATCTGCTGTTCCAGGTTTGGAACTTAATCCCAAGACAACATTCAGATCCTGAGATCCTGCCTTGGCAAATAGTGGTACAAGTCAGCTCACACCCCTTGAAATTTCAAACCTATGGAGAAGTCCAGGGTCCTAACTCAGGGCAATCTGAGCTTAAGTGGGCTAATCCTTGTGGGCCCAGAGCAAAACCATGAATCCCAGCATGGGCTTGGGATGAGGACATAGTACACACTTTGGGGTGGCTGATAGTACTAAGTACTAAGTGTTAAGTACAGATCTTTCTGCCTAAACCTCAGGGGGGAGCTCCAAAGCAGGGCAAACAAGAGTGTGCCTGATTGGATCAAGTACACAGCGAGAACAAAAACTTGTACCTAAGCCTAGGACTAGAATTTAACTAGCCCCTGACCTGATCAAGGTCAGAGTGATATCAAAAGTTTATGCCTAAGTAAATCCTTATGCTATCAGCATCTCAAGGGTCAATTGAATCATTGGGGATAGGGTGGCTCTCCCAGAACTCTGAACTCTCAGAACCAGAAAATAAGCTAAGAATTACATCAAGAAAGGAATGGAGTTTAAGAAGGTACCCCAACTTCCCATAAAACAGAGTATACCTATAATTATATAGGGAAAATGAGCAAACAAAAAAGCACCTTAACTCTAAAGAATTTTTATGGAGACAAAGAACAAGGTTCAGACACAGAAGGGGACAGTAAAAGAAAAGGAAACACATGCAAAGTCCAAAAGAAAAATATGGATTTGACACAAATTCTGGAAGAGGTCAAAAAAGACTTCAAAAACCAATTAAGAGAAGCAGAGGAAAACTGGGGAAGAAATATAAAAGTGATACGAGAAGAAAGGAAAATGATTCAATGAGAAAGGAAAGTGATGCAAGACAAATGGACCAACTGAAAAAAGAGAACTAAAAACTGACAGAGGAAAATCAGATCTTAAAAATCAGAATTGACCATCTACAAACTAATGATTTGATGAGAAATCAAGAAACAATAAAGTAGAATCAAAGGAATGAAAAAACAGAGGAAAACATGAAATATCTTATTGGAAAAAAAAACAACTGACCTAGAAACTACATCTAGAAAAGGCAATTTGAGAATTATTGGACTACCTGAAAGTCATGATCTACAAAAAACCTTGGACATCATATTACAAGAAATTATCAAAGATAACTGCCCAGAAATCCTTGAACAATAAAATAAAATTGAAATTGAAAGAATTCACAGATCACCTCTAGAAAGAAATCCTCAAAAGACAACTTCCAGGAATATAATAGCTAAATTCAAGAGCCACTAAAGCAAGGAGAAAATTCTTTAAACAGTCAGAAAGAAACCATGCAAATATCATGGAGCTACAATCGGGATCACACAGGACCTACTACCTTCTACATTAAATGATCAAAAGGCATGGAATATGATATTCACAAAGGCAAAAGATTTGGTCACCTATCCAGCAAAACTGAGTATATTCTTTCGGGGGGGGGGGAGGGAAATGGTCATTCATTAAGATAGAATATTTCCAAGCATTCCCGAGGAATAAGCCAGACCTCAACAAAAAAATTGAAGTCTAAACACAAGACACAAGAGAAGCCTAAAAAAGCTAAATAAGAAAGAGAAAATGTAAGGGCCTCATTAAAGTCAAAATGTTTATATGTTTATATGGAAAGCAGATTTCTGTAATTCTCAAGAATTATCCTTAATAGTAGAGAAGATAGAAAGAATTTGCTCAGAAAGTACCTTGACCTTACTGACTGAACTACTCACAATGTTTTTGGTACACCCTTGAATAAACAAGTGAGTTTCATTAATAGAAATTACCTTTTCCCAATCTTCAGTACTATAACCTTTGTATTGTTTTGCCCATGACAGATTTTATTTTTGTTTAAATGGTAAGAGTTGTATTTTTTTAAAACCTAGTCTTCTCTATCTTTAAGAGACTTTACACTGAGATGCAGTCAATAACAATCCTAAAGATTGTAAAGTGCGTCTGAAGGCATTTGCCTGTTTTGGGAGGATTAGATGGTTTTGATGCAACAATTCTTGGGTGGTTGTTGGGGTTTTTTCCACCCCTTCCTTTGTCTTTTGCTGCAACTGATCCTCTTTCATTGTGAGATTAAAAGACCCTTACAATGATTGAACTCCCCTTACCAAAAATTGCTGCAATTTCTCTAACAGTCTTTGAAGTGTAGATACAGCTTTTGGCATGTATTTCAGAGTAATATTGATGCTTTACAACCATGGAATTTAAAAATACAACAAAAGAGAGTAATGAAACAAATGTATATGACAGCAAAAACAATCTAGAACTCAGCTGACAGGGAATTAATGGTTGGAGAATGACTGTGATCCAGTTTTATCTGGTTAACGTGAAACTTGTTAACTCAGTCTTGTGTCAATAAAACATATAGAAATTATCATCCTTTTCAGAAAGCGAAATGAAATCAAAATTATTACATGTTTCAAACAAGTGCATACTACTACAGGTGCCCATTAGTTGTTCATTGGGATTTTTATGCTGAGTTGACTCTAACATTCAAGATTCTATGCAGTCTGGATCCAGGATACCCTGTCCTTCTTATATTACTACTGTGTGTATGTGTGAAGTATGCACATATATATATATATATATATTAATATGTTTGTGTCTATATGTAGTTCTCTATCCTTTGTCTTGTTCTGCCTTCCATATCCATGCATTTATTTAGGCTTTCCCCTCATGACTTGATTAGACTACTTCCCAATTCCATCTCTTAAAGACTTTTTCTTCAGAGCTCAGATGCTTCTTCCCATATATTATATATATATATCCTTGTCTGATCCCCTCTCGTATGTTAAAGTAGTTTTCCCTTCCAAAATTTCTCTTTTGTTTTAGCCTAACTTTGTTTTTATCTTACTCTTTTAAAATCTGTATTATTTTTTGTTTCATTTCCCCTGATGTATTGTAAGCTCATTGAGAACGGGATATTTGTATAACTATCACCAATATAAATGTTTGTTGAATTGAGTTCTTTTTGCCCTAAAATCCCATAAGAAGAGGCAGAACCCTGATCTTTCTATAGCCTTCTTGTTGCAAGTAATTTTGTTCCAAGCAAGACAAGCTGACCTCTTAAAGCCTCTTCAAAGTGTGTAGTCCACTCAACTCGATTATGTTTTTGGCAGCTAAAAGAAATTCCTTGTCTTTACTCCTTATTCTCCAGTGTAACTGTGACTACCCTGGCCTACAACTTCGGTCCCTACTACAATTGCATGAATAAGGGAGATATTCTTTTTTTCCTTAAAAAGGAATATAGCACATATTTATGCTAGGCAGTTTATATGCCCCCCCTTTTTTATCATCTTCCCTTATCTGGGGACTGAAAAGGAGAGGAGAAAGCTTTGGATTGAATGTAAATTTTATGAGCCCAACAAATCCCCACAACACTCTTCTGTGCTTTATGTTGACAATAGCATTTTATAAGCCAAATAAAGTCACAAAGAGGTTATTTGTCCATGACAGCACAGTGAACAGACTTAAAACAATGCCTCTCTGATTCACAAATGTAATTATTTATTGGCATTAATCCAGATGCACACAAAAAGCAGTCACATATGAACACAGATAGGGTTTACTAGTTTCACAGGCAATTGTTCCTGCCAGCAATTGACATAAGTTGGAGATTCTCAGTCTGTTCCATATAACAGGTAGGTGTCCACATCACAGAAAGAATCATTGCCCTTGAAACATTTTGAAAGGCTCAGCAGAGACAAAAAGGCTGACTTTGAGATTAAATTAGGCATTGAAATAAAAAAAAGAATGAACTAGACCACATGAAAGTATATTACATTCTTCTTGCAAATAACAGATCAAAAATGACCAGATCAGGAAGAAAAATGGGTTGAAATTTTAAAAATAGAAAAAAAGATTTCATTTTTGATATTTAATTCCCACAATGGATGTAGGCTATATTATTATTTGTTGTTGTTAATAAGCATTTATCTTATAATTTCTATGCAACAGTTTCAATTCAAAGTAATGTATGAGTTCAAAACATTAATTATATGGAGAGATAATTAAGCCTAACATTATATAATGGTGTATCAGGGGAAGGAGAGAAGGAACCACACAGGCTTTTTAATCATTGTTTAGACAAAGCAAACCACTTGTTGCTTTCCCAAAATTTCCATGTTTTAGTCAGACATTTAGGAATTAGAGAAACACAGCCTAAAAGAAAAACCGAGAGAACATTTTTACATACATTTCAAAGTAAATTTAGAATTTCAAACAGTTTGATAAATAAGATGCAACTAGTCACCAGGGCTAGTGCAAGCAATAGTGCAAGAAACACTTGTTAATCATCTGTCTTTTGTAAAACAATGTGGTATTTATTAGGTGAGATAAACAGTTTATGTGATATTTAATACTTGCCATCAAGGAACAAACCATCAAAGAGGATAAAAAGATAATCCCAGATTACGTGATTTCAATTGTCTAGAGTAGGAACCAGCTCCTCTGTGAAGATGGGGATTAGAAGGCTCCCCAATATTTCCAACAATTTTGTTAGCTTCAACTTGAGAATATTCTATGGATGTATGTTGTCTCATGAAGCGAACACAAGAAATACAGGACAGAGAAGGATGCTACAGCAGGATTTCTTATCATATGGGCTTTAAGGAGATCAGAACATACCTGCAACCAGCAGAGATCAGGTTCTGGAGTCCAGAGGATGAATTGAGTCTCAAATACACAATTTCAGAAGGAGAGGAATGATGCATCAGAGTTGGGATAGAGCACTAATGAACCTAACAGAGGTGGTGAAGTGTAGTAGAAAGAGTGGTAGGATGGAAGTATAAATTCTAACTCTGCCACTGTGTGAGAGAGTGTTTATGGAAAGAACGTGACCTGGGAGTCAGTAAACTGGGGATAAAATCCTGGGTCAGTTGTTTAATACCTGTTGGAATTTGCACAAGTTATCTCCCTTCTCTTGGCCCCAATTTTCTTCATCACTAAAATAAGGAGGTTGGACTAGGTGATCACTAATATCCTTTTGAGGCTTAGGAACATTCCTGTCCATGCCTAGGATGGAAGCATATAAAGAGTTTAAAATGCCAAATAGATGAGTTTATTTATTTGGTCATAGATATAATAGGGAGCCACAGGGACTACTCATTGAACAGGGAGTGACATGTTAATATTATCTCCTTTCAAAAATCCCAGGGAGCAGTGAGACATTAGAAGTCTGTGGCAATGGCCTAGAGGAGAGGCAATAAGGACTTGAACTAGAGAACAGTGATGTACACAAGAGAGGGTATAATGGTGAAAATAACAGGATTTGCCATAGCTTCAATGTGTGGGTTATATGCGAAAGGGAACTCTAGTTTGATGCCAAAGCATTAGTGGGTAGGAAGATGGTAGAGCCTCGGATGAGACTTGGGAGCTAGGGGACGGGGAATCTTCAAGGATGTTGATGGACTGTTACATAAAAGAGAAATGAGGCTTGTTTTTCATGGTCTAAGAGAACTAGATCTAAGAGCAATGATAGTTCCAGAGTGAAAAATTTAGTCTTGATAGAAAGAAAAAATTCTTCACAATTAGAGCTGTACAAAAGTGAAATGTAGTGTTTTGGTGGAAACCAAATTTCTCATTTTGGAGTTTTTAAGGCTACTTTTTCATAAATGTCCTAAAGTCAAACTTATAAAAATAAATTAAATTAAATAAAGTTTAAAAAATTAAGTGACTACATGACTGTAAATTACTGTGGTTTATTGAAAAAATAAAATGGAATCTTGGATCTAGCATTATTCATATTGGAAAATGTTCATAAATACATATATCACAGTCCTCCAGCTATGTATTTGAGAATTTCTTTTAAAACTTCAGATTTTTTTACAGAAACTGGCTGAAATGGACATGTGTTTAATATGATTTTTTGGATGGTAGGCAAAGTGAATTCTTTGGTTTATCTCCTCTTCCTACTCTAGGTAGCAAAGGTAAAATAAAATAAGACACCGTCCCAAGGACAGGATAATGACTTAAGAATAATCTTATTAATATTGTCAGTTTTAGGAATTCTGTACCATCTCTTGTGAGGGGTGTTTGTCTTCAGTATTCCTGGGTAGACATGGCTTGGACTGAGATTCCTGGATTCTTTCAAATGATTTAGAAGTAAGTCAATGAAAGTAAGACAATTATACAAAACTAGTCCTCTGATCATTATTTTGTAAGTTATCAAATTAATGGATTACATTCCCTCAGAATTTAACTCAGCTCAGTGTCACATGATTTAAAATATTTATACTCTTATTAATTCTATCATGGATGAACGAGCTGACTTCCCTCTAAGGACAAGACAATTGCTTTTCATTCACCTCCAAACACATGCAAATGTCTCTTCAAGGGATGAAAACACATTGACTGGATAGGAATTCTCTACAAAACATATAGGGAGGGGACGAGCTGGATCTTTTACCAAAGGTCCGGTTGATTTTTTAACCCTCTTCAGGTTGATTTTTGAAGCAAGGCTTTGGAGAGCGCGTCCACCTCTCTTTGGCCGCCGGACATGCACCTTCCAGACGCAGTAGAGAGGGCCCACTCCTTTGTTCAAGTTCTCTCTCCCAAGTTTTCCCTGGGAGCGTCTCAGCTTTCTGGATGGATTCCATCCCACTGCTCCATATCAACGTGGACATATTTGTGACTACTGGGAGACGCCGAGTCCATTATGCAATTATGGTGTTCCCCGGGAATACGGTATGTATTTAATGAAGGTCAAGAAGAAACCCTGGAAAGGAAGTTTATGAGAGTGTTGTAAAGGTTCATTATTGTCATTGTGTGGGAAAGGCTAATTTTCTTAAGAGAAATGGTGACATATACATAATAAAGTCCCTGTCCCTGTCATGACAGCTCAAGAGCATGCCATCGTTACCACCTATGTCACACCGCAGGTGTGCCTGCTACATGGGTGACAGCCGCTGACTCCTCTGATCAACACATAATTATCTCTGAATAAAAATGCACGCTGAAGTTAGCTGGACATAATGGATTGAAGACCCAGGGCAAAATTATCTTTATCGTGTCACACAGCACCACCTGGGGGTAAGAGGAGGCTCAGGAGAGGGGCTGGCACTCGGGCAACCTTGAGGGGCCTGCTGGGATGGGACCACCGAGAGGTTAGCCCGTCTATCCTTCTTGTCTTCTGCGGATGGAAGAGGTCACTTGGTTAATGGTGGGCTGCCCCTGACGGGAAAGGTCCTCCTGAGCAGCGCTGTTCTCCACTGATCTCCCTCTCTATCTCTCTCCCAGCATCTGGAGGGTTTCCATTTGCAAAGTCCCCTTCCCCCATAAGATAATAAATATCATATCACAAGGATGGCAGTGCTCCTTCATGGAACACTGACTGTTTATTAGAGGCAAAAAAGTTTAAGAGAAATGCTAACAATGTTCATTAATGGCCTGCATCCAGGTTTAATGAGGCATGTCAATATGCGGACTGGGCAACATCAGTGGCATAATAGTGGTGGTAAATGGGAGTAATTGTATCCAATTGTACGGCACAGCTTCCAGGAATGAGCCCGAACTGCCAACTGACAATGACAGAGCAATTATGGGAAGGCAAGCGAGCTGTGTCAAATTAGCACTTGGTGAGAACTCATTTTTCAGAGATGTGCTTGCTCTACACCACCACAAGTGATAGCTACTTTATTGTGAGTGATAGGAAGACCAGCACTTAGACTGATGTTCTGATTTGTCAATAGCTGTATTTGAAAGCTTAGTGTCACAAATATATAGAGATATTCAGGGAGAGAGGCACACTGCTCATGATCCGAAGGATAAGAACGTTGCCGAGAAGGTCATCTGTCAGTGTGAGCTGTCAGAGAGAGATCACACTCTATGAAAAGAGAACATTCAGCCGACTTAAGTAATTACCTTTGACTGAGATTTGAAGATGTCTTCTTTTGTTGGCCTACATTGACTGCATAATTTATAATTTACAGCAATCAGCAAAGGGCTGGGAATTGTAACTAAGAAAATCCTTATTTTATTTCCCATAATTACTTTTCTTTTCTTTTCTTTCTTTCTTTCTTTCTTTCTTTCTTTCTTTCTTTCTTTCTTTCTTTACTCTTTTAGCACTTCAGGAAGAGTAAAATAGGCAACTGATGAAATTGCTTTCCTTTGTTGTTGTTGTTGTTGTTTAAGGAATTCCATCTTTACATCAGAAACTACATATTTGTTTTGTTTACTTATTTATTCCATTGGGCCACAGCTCTTCTTTCACCTTTTAACATGCGTTAAAGCATCGTTTTTTTCTTGATATATTTTGCCTTACTTTGTAGGATTACTACTTAAGGAGAATAAAAGGATAATTCCATTTTTGTTTTTCTCATGCCAAAGGATAAAAAAGGGGGGGAAAAACAGATCAGGAGTACTGAGCGCTGAAATGATCATCCACAGCCCATTTTGAGATATAGATCAGCCTGATAGAGTTGTCAGAACTGTATAGAGATAAGTATTCTATCAAATATTTTAGAAGTTAATTGATGAATACAATTTTCATTGCCTGGTGTCTTTTTTCTGGTCATCTGACAGGTTCACTGTTTGAAAAAACTTCACTTTTTATATCTTTATATCTTCATTTTTAATATCTTCACTTTTAATAATCTTAAAGATTAATGATAAGATATAAGAGGTGCTGTAAATCAAGCATATTTTTGTTTTTATCTTAATAGTAGTACTGCTTACTTATAATTTGCCAACTAAAAATAAAGCATGGATTCTACTCTGGGTGGCTATTGAATTTTTTGGCTCTCGGTTAATAAAAGGAAGTCTTAAAGGGGTTGGAGACTTCTGTGACCTTATGGCCAGATTCTCCTACTCTTCATTTTAAGCTCATTTTCCTGAGAGTAGCTGATTGATTAATGAATTGCCACAAAAATCAGGGCAAGATTAGCATGCCTTCTGGCCAAAAACTGTTGTTTAATTCCAGGTATATTGATTTTCTGTAGTGTTATTGACAAAAGAATTAATGTAAGTACTTTAAGTCAATATTACTTCAGTGGAAAACCCTACCTTTAGGCAGAAGGAAATACCATTAGAACACTGGTCTATTAATATGATGCCAAATGGTTGTCACTTAAGAAAGGTTCATATCTCCATATCAAACCACTCTCTTTTATTTTTCAGGGTTCATCAAGCAAGCCACATTTAAAATATATAATTGTGGGTTTAGGAATGGCTGCTAATTATTTAACATTTGATCTTCATTTTAAAGATGCTGCTCAGAAGTATCTTGTTGTCTGTAGTTTGCATCTTGCTACCTGGCATTAGTGTAAATTATATCCTTTGCTGGTTCTGAAACACATTTTTAATCATTATTTTTTTTTAATGTTTCAGAATTCTCTAGGCCATTCAGTTTCCCCCATTGTAGAAAGCTGTTTAATTCACAATGCCTTGAGTAGAGGCCCGTCATCCATCCTATAGTGACGGTGCCACTTAATAATGGAATAGTGCATCAAAGTGGCACTTAGGTCTCAAATTGTTATGTATGACTGTCAAAGCGGTGAAAAAAGCAAAAAAGAAAAAAAAAGAAAAAGGAAAAAACCCTTGATTTGTCTTTACTACTGGAACGTGAATTTGTCAGCCAGGTTTTGAAATCACAACAGCATTGCTTGCATCCCTAGCGAGATGTTGAAAACTTGACAGGTACATATTTTTTCAACTACAAGCACTTCTATAATGAAAACTAAATACACAAATCTTATTTTTTTTGCTCTTGACAGATAGTTGTTGCCAATGGGATTTAATGCTCAGGTTCAAGTTGTCAAGAGAAATCACCAATAAGCAATCCAAGGAGTCAGTTTACAGATATTCAAAAGCAAAATGCCTGGCTTGTGTGATATACTGGAAAGATTTGAGTGTATAATTAACCAACCCAGGAACCAACAGCACTTAATCTTCCCCCTAATGGCCAGTCCGGCCCATCACAAGCCTTCTCTGGAGGCCAAACTAGAGCTTGTTCTTTGGTCACCAGGGCCTTTGGTTGTCATTGGTCTTTTTTTAGTCATCATTTAAAGATGACTTTGTTTTTGCTCTGGCATTATTCCATTCATCATATTTAGTCTCTGAAAGAATTAACAGCATAAACTAAGGTTCCATATGGAAGCACTATTTATCATCTTCTATACTTTTAAAAAAAATGCTGCTTGCTTATCTCTCACAGAGCTGTCTTTCCGTGCCCCCCCCCCTTCTCTGGAGTTTGATAAAGAGCAAGGCCTGTGTATATAATTTTTCTGTGTATATTTTGTGCATACCATGTGTGCAGTGACAACCACTAATAATACCCACAATAATACTCGGTGTGTGGTAATTATTTACCTGCTGGTTGCTTCACCACTGAAACAGAAAACATTCCGTGTGTGTGTGTGAGTGAGTGTGTGAGTGTGTGTGTGTGTGAGTGTGTGTGTGTGTGTGTGTGTTGTGGAAACAGAGGGGTAAGGAGGAGACGTGTAGTCATAGTACCATTTCCCTCCCGATTGCAGAAATTGTAACTGGCTGTCACCGTATGCTCTATATAGATCAGTCTTGCAAAATTTCATTCAACCACTTGCCTGGGGCAAGTAATATTTTTTGACAGGTGAGTGGAATTTTGCAAGGCTATACGACACTAAGTAAGCTACACAAGTATGCTGCTGAAAACTACAACTCCCAGCATGCTCCACGAAGGCACAGCCTTGACCTGGCCACTCCATACCGACTGTGAAATGTCATTTGGACAGGGTTGAAATGGACCACAATTCAGAGCAAATGAAAACTACACCGTAAGTAGAAATGGCTATCTTGTGGAAGGACACTCTTGGAACTATTCATTGTGTCATGGAGAGAGCACAGGACTGAAAGCCTGGAGATACAGATTCAAATTCCAACTCAAACACTGACCAACAATGTAAATTATTTCTGTCAAGATACTACATCTGCTTTAATCTCTTTTTGATCTGCAAATTGAAGGTTGAATTAAATCTTCCCTAAGGTCACTACTAGCCTGAAATTCTTAGATTTTAAAAATCATCATTTAGCTTTTAAGAAATAGTCTAAAATTCATAATTTCAAAACAAATATCCAAAATAGGTTACTTTGAGCTTTGCCCTCTATATACACATATATGTAAAATATACCCAACCATTTCACTGTAGAATAAATGGATCTTTAAGCTTCTTTCCTACTCTAAAATTTTATCATTCTATAGGCTTCTGAAACATTGTGTATAAATCAAGTTTTTTTGCAAAGCAAATCATTTTCCCATTGATTAATGTTAAAATTTCAGAGATCCTTATCTTCATTTCTGATTGCTCTTCAATTGGCAGCTAGTTTTAATTCTAAATATCTTTTCACTATGTCTCTCTGTCAAGTAGTGAGTGATCTTTAAGTGCACCATAGGAGTTCTAATATTTAAAGGGACCCTGCTTTGAATCCGTTCATATCACTTCCTCATCTCTTAACAAGTAATTGTTTTAAAATTGTTTTTTTTAATTATTTTTTCTCCTGTAAGCAAAAATTTAGATGTCCATGACTCTATTTTCATTCAATCATATCCATTGCTAAGATATTCCTTTTCATCTGGTACTCAAGGGGATAATTTAGAAAAAAATCTCCAATATTCTGAATTGTTTAGATGGAAAGAATATATTTTCCCCCATCTTTTAAAGTTAATGTCGATCATAATTGAAAAAACATTTTGAAATTTCAAAGGCTATATGAAGTTAATAATAAGTAGAAGGTGTTATTATGAAAGATGGTTTGGGAGTCATTTACATTTTGGGGTTATAGTTGTTTGGGGTATTGGGGAGAATAGTATATGTGTGTATTGTGCAAATAGGGCATGTAGTTTTTCCTTAATTTGAAGTTGCACAGCTACATACACCATGACAAAATTTCAGTAATATAATTACAGTAACAGTGTGAAATTTTAAGTTTACATTTTTTAAAAAAAGGGGAAGTTACTCAAACACCATTTTGCCAGACTCTACAGCTCCTTTTCAACTACAACAAGAATCCAGGAATATGATGACACTATTAAATTGGTTTCCTTTTTATACATAATTTTACACATAAAGAACTCACCTAACTGAAGGAACATATGTATGTGTGTGTTTTCTCACAAAAGTAATCATTTTTCTTTAATCTTTCTTACTACAAATTCTCCCTCATAATGCATATGCTACAGTGTAGAATGTGTTTAACATTATAATTTGATCTGTACTTTGGAATGGCTGAGCCTGTTCTTATTCAAGCAATGTTAATTGCTTACTTTGTACTGTTTCTAAATGTCCAGGTTGCAAAGGGGAGTTTAGTAAATTAGTTCTTATTGTATATTAGTTGTGTGATGTGTTATTGTGCTGATTTGATTAATTTATATCTATTGAGCACCTTTGGTCCTTTTTTTCCCTCCAAAGGCAACACAAAGTAGAAGACTAAAACTAATATTTAATTTCATGAGCTGGTAGAATTGATTTTTTTTTAGCAACTGTTTCTCTAGATTGTTTGGTACCATACAAGTTTGTAGTGTTACACATGGGATCCCCATCTTCCTTAGGTGAAATCACAACTGAGAAAAATTCCATTCTCTGGTCAAAGACTATAAAAATTAAGCAACTGACATTGCTTCAATAAGAACAGGACCAACTCTTAATTCTAGAAGGTTATCTCATAATGTAAATTGTATGGAAAGGTTATTGAGCAAGAGTATGGGTTACTCAGAGCATTACCTCTTTAAATAAGAATTCTGATACATATTCTGTTTTCAATGACATAATAGTATCATTTTTACATGTGAAAAGTAAAACATTAAATAGAGAAGGGATCAAATTTATTTAGAAGAGAGAATTCAGTATTGAAAGGAAAAAAGAATTCAGTATTGAAATGAAAAAAGACAATTTTTGTGTCCTTTTAATTGGTGTTTTTTTTTTCTTTTAATATGCAGTGGTATTAGGGGGAAAAGCAAGATCTATCCAGTTTTGGGGGGGAAGGTAATGAGTAAGTTTGCTTTTACCTAGGAAACAGATTTTTGAAGTTGGTTTGCAAATCCATTAAAGAGGAGTTTCTAATAAATTTAGTACATGTAAACTAGTGCTTGGCTAGAAAAACAAAACAAAATAAAACACCGAAAGCACAAAAGTAGAGGGTTTTTTTTAAGAACCTAGGAGAGCAGAGAATGTCAGGAGATGATTAATACAGAGTAGAGCTTTCCCACTTATACTATTTGGTTATACAAAAGATTATATCCACCAAAGAGTAAAATTATACTAACCAAAAGAGCAATTGTGGATATAAGAAGACTGAAACATTTTACAAGTGACTGCCATCCAGGAAGCAGGAAGTAAGCATGCATGTGTCACCCAGTGAGCCAAGCCTTGGATATATTTGTAAAAAAGCTCAAGAGTGATTTTAAATATCAAATAAGGAAGATGAAATAAAGCATGGGAAAGGAAATGAGAGTGATACAATTAGATCATGAACAAAGCATCAACAGCTTGGTAAAAGAGGCACAAAAAATATTGAATTAGACAATACTTTAAAAAACAGAATAGGCCAATTAATAAAAGCACAGAAATCCAGTGATGGGAAGAATTTCTTAAAAAACAGAATTAGACAAATGGAAAAAGATATACAAAAATGCACAGAAGAAAATAACTTCTTGCAAAGCAGAATTAACCATATGGAACAAGAAGTACAAAGATTCACTGAGGAAAAGAACTCTAAAAAGTAGAATTGGTTGGTTGTCTCTCGAACTGAGGAAGACGATTGTCTTTGTGCTTTTTTGTGCACAAAGACACCTGTGCTTGAAGATTTAAGTGGAAAAGTCGATGCACAGAGATAGTCCCACTCTCTCGGCGTTGGAAGCCTGGGTCCATTGGCATGAAAAGTCGTTACACCTGGAGACTTCCTCAGCTGCATTGGATGGCCGTGTTGTCTTTTGTGCTCCAACACGCCCTAAGCACTCCACAGTGCCTTGCTGCATCGCCATCTCAGCCGTTGAACCTTCTTGTTGGTTCCTTCCGCCTGTTCCGCCAAAGCAGTCTTCACATGCTGAGTGAGCAAAGCCCTTAAAAAAAAAGTAGAATAGGCTAAATGAAAAAGGAGGTACAAAAGCTCACTCAAGAAAATCATGGCTTTAAACTTAGAATTGGACAAATGGAAGCTAATGACTCCATGAGACGATCAATAAATGATCAAAGTTAAAAGAATGAAAAAAAAATAGAAGAAAATGTGAAATATTTCATTGTAAAAACAACTGACCTGGAAAATAAATCCAAGCTGGATAATCTTAGAATCATTGCACTACCTGAAAGCCATGATCAAAAAAGGAACTTAGACATCATCTTTTAAGAAATTATCAAGGAAAACGACCCTGATATTCTAGAAACAGAAGATAAAATAAACATTGAAAAAATCCACTTATTGCCTCTGGGAAGAGATTTCAAAAGGATAACTCCCAGGAATATTATAGTCAAATCCCAGAACTCCCAGGTCAAGGATAAAATATTATAAGTAGCCAAAAATAAGAAATTCAAATATCATGGAGCCACAGTCAGGTTAACACAAAATTTAGCTGTTTCTGCATGAAAGTATTTGAGGGCCTGTAACATGATATTCCAGAAGGCAAAAGAGCTCAGACTTTGTCCAAGATTCACTTACCCAGCAAAACTGAGCATAATCCTTCAGGGGAAAAAATGTATAGTCAATGAAATAGAGGACTTTCTCACATTCCTGCTAAGAAGACCAGAGCTGACTAGAAAATCTGACTCTCCAATATGTAAGATTTAAATTAATATTCAACACTTCAAGAATTATATTTTATAGGGTTTATTAATAACCACTTGAAGTAGAAGGAATAAAAATAAAATAAAAGTAAAAAACCTAATTATCTAACAAAATTAAAACCATGAAGCAAGTTCTCCTGCCTCTCTTTTACCTCACATCCACAGTGAGCTATCACCAAAAGAGAGAGTGAGAGGTGGGGCTACATCAAACTTGTATCTGCCCTATATCAATATGTAATTGATAGAGAAGAAACATGGGATGCTAGTAATTGGAGTTCTAGGATAAAGAAATTAATTAAACAATCCCCTCTGTGATTCCCATGGGAAAAGAGCATGTAGTAATCTCCCAGATTTACATTCCTAGTTTCCCCATGGAATCAGTACACATAACCAACTTATATTTCTAAAGATCTTTAACTGGAGGTACATACAATATTGTCCTTTATAAGGGGAAATTACAATAATTTGGGGATAAAAGTGAAATAAAAGAGAAAAAAAAAACATTGATTGCTAGGCACATTGACAAAAACCCAATTAGGAGACAGTTCCCTTTGGAATAAAAGTGTACATACAAAATAAATGTATGTACTCTCCTCCTAGTTCAATTTCACTACATCTCAAAGTTAATTCTGGATCTTATGGGGCAGTGTAAGGTTTCTGCTGGCATTTTCATGGTACCTTCTCCAAACATTTCAGTTTCTGAGGCGTTTCTTATGCTAAAATTACTCTTGAACAAGAAAATTTTTTTATAAAATTTAGAATTCTATAACAATTATACAGTACCCTCTGAGGAGGGTGTTGACAAATACATACATCACCTAGGGATACATGGCTGAGATATGAGGTATATGAATCAATTGTTAAAAGGAAATTAAAAAAAACAAATAGAAGAAATGAAAAAATCAAAATTAAATAGTATATAAAAATTCTGAGAAACCAAGAGAGTAAGCTGATAAGAGGTCCTGGAATCAAGGCCCAATAAAGTGATTTATGTCCCACAAGCCTGTAGGACCATTGCAGCAATATGCACTTACCTAATCAGCAGCTAGGACTACAGAAAATTGCCATACTATGAAAGACAGAAAAAGGGACTCGATTTTTGCAGTAAATGGATAATATCATTCCCTGGTCTGATTTTATCTTCACGCTCAGGGGTAGGAGAGCCAGAATTATAGCTCAGTGAAGGTACTTTGTCTGAACCTGGCATGGGGGAATCCTGCATCTGACGTTGCCAAACAGCCGCTTCCTTGAACCCCAAAACAAGCCCTCTGTCTTGGTGCAGATTCTGAACAATCCCACTGGGATTGGTTGGCCTTCTTGACTTTGTACTTCTTGGCACTGTATAATGGCTCTTTTTTAATCCCTTCTCCTAGAATCATACACAATCATTAACCAAAGTCCCATGATATTTAACAATCAATGGCAGGTTTCCATAGTCTAAGGTTTTGGGGTATACACTAATATTAGGGATAATGGATATTGTAAACTTATATTAGTGAAAAATCAAAAAACCATTAATACTGTTAACATGTGTTTCAAGTACAGAAAATGAGAGGAAAAAGAAAACTCAAATACTCTATTGCAAATACAAAGAAAAACAATAATAAAAATTTTTTTAATAAAAAATACATAGTTCACAATTAGTGGCATTATCTCAAGTCCAGGTATAGGACACAAATAAAAAGAATAGGACTGTGCAAATGAAAAACAGTGTAACAGAACATATATCTAATAGTCAAAACAGTAACTTAAAGTGACAGTGTGCCAAAATAGATTAACTTAATATGTAAACTTAAGCAAAATTAAATCTTAAAACAATCAGCAAATACAATAAGTGTTACAGGATACATTCACTCAGTGTCAGTAGAAGGTATTCTCTTTACATAAGAGCAATGAATCCAAGAGTCCTTTTATCTAATTTCGATAGCTGTTGGAGTGGTTATCAGGATATGATATGGGACCTTCCCAGGCAGACTGAGTGACTCTAATGTGCTTCATATCCTGGCTGACTTTCCATGAAGTAAGATTTCAATTAATATCCAATACTCTAAGAACTATATTTTATAGAATTTATTAATAATCATTTGAAGTAGAAGGAATAAAAAGGAAATAGAAGTAAAAAAACCATATTACCTAACAAAATTAAAACCACAAGAGCAAATTCTCCTGCCTCTCTTTCATCTCACTTCCACAGTGCTCTATCACTGAAAGAGAGAGTGAGAGGCTGGGCTACACCAAATATATCCTCCCTGCATCAGCACATAACATTAGAAGGAACATGGGATGCTGAGAATTGGAATTCTAGGGAACAGAAATTAATTACACAAATACAAGACTCAAGAGAAGCATAAAAAGTTAAACAGAAAAGAGAATTCATAAGACATTCAATAAGGTTAAACTATATACATACCTAGGTGAGAAGATGATTTTTGTGACTTCTAAGAACTTAGTCATTATTAGGACATTTAGAAGGAATATACAAAAGGCAAGGATGTGAGTTAAGCATACTGATATGATATCTTTAAAAAATAAAATTAAGGTGAGATGGAGGAATGCATTGGGAGAAGAGGGAAGGCAAATAAAAGAGACTTGAAAGCTTTTAAAGTGTAGGGGAAGAGGAGGGAGGTGAGGAGGAGAGCATGTGAACTATATTCTCATTGGATTTGGCTCAATAAGGTAAGAACATACAGTCAGTAGAATATAGAAACCAATCTTACCCTATAGGAAAGAAGGAGGGTAAAGAGTGAAGAGAAAAGGGTTGAGACTGATAGAAAAGAGGACAAATTGGAGGATATGGTGGTCAGAAACTGAATAGAATGAAATGGGATTAAGAATAATATGTATAAATCATAAGAGTGCAAAATTTTTATGACATTTTTCTAATAAAAGTCTCAGTTATCAATTATATAGAGAATTGAGTCAAATACATAACAATAGAAAAAAGTCATTTCCCAGTTGACTAATGGTCAAAGAATATGAACAAACAGTTCTTAGAAAAGTAATTAAATCTCTCTATAGTCATGCTAAAAATGCTCACAAAAATCTAAGGCAGTATTACTAAGAAATGCATATTAAAACAAATATGAGGTACCACCCACATCTATAAGATTTTCTGTTATGAAAGGAGAAATTGGAGAGGATATAGGAAAATTAAGATATTAGTTCACTGTTGGGAGAGTTGTGAACTTATCCAATCATTCTAGAGAACAATTTGGACCTATGTTCAAAGTACATACCCTTTGACCCAACAATTGTCATTATTAGGTTTATATTGCAAAGAAATAAAAATCAAAAAGGAAAAGGACTTATATGTACAAAAATATTTATAGCAGCTTTCCTTATGGGAGCAAAAAAACTGCAAAGTGAGTGTATACCCAGGAATTGAGGAATGGCTGAGTAAGTTATAGTATATGGTTGATTATAATTATATAGAATACTGTTGTGCTATAAGAAATAATGAGTTAGAGGAGCTCAGAAAAACCTGGAAAAATTTACATGAACTGAAGCAGTAGGAAACAAGCAAAACCAGGAGAACATTGTACATGGTGACAGGAATACTGTAAGATGAATAATGGTGAATAGCCTAGCTATTCTCAGTAATAAAATGATCCAAAACAGTCCCAAAAGTCTCATGATAAAAATGCCATCTGCTTCCAGAGAAAGAACTGATGGAATCTGAATCTAGATGAAAGCAAACTTTTTTCACTTTGCTTCTTAATTTTTTTTTTGTTCAAGTTCCCTTCCACTAAGGAATTACTATGGAAAAAAATATTTTACATGATTACACATGTAAAATATATATGAGATTGTTTGCCATGTCAGTGCAGGTTAGGGGTGAGAAGAGGGGGAGGAAGAGAATTTGAGACTAAAAATCTTTTTAAAATGTTGGAAACTGTTTTTACATGTAATTGAGGAAAGATAAAATTTTTAAAAATTAAAAGAAGTGGGATGCTCATATAGTCAGAATGAGGAATAACATGTCAAACTGAATATTATATTATAAAATATCAAAAGGTTTGTGAGAAGGTCCTTAGTGAATTTGGGTAGCTAGAGGACAAGAATAAAAAACAAACAAGATAAGACATGGATGGATAATAATTTCTACACATATCAATGATGTTATGAACCCAACAAAGTATCAAAATAAACAGGTGATCTGAAGAATGAAATAGATGCTTAAACCTGATATAGAACGTCATTAGACTCTAAATAAGTGCAACAGATATAAATGGAAGTTTTTGCAATGTTATTTTCTATTTCCCAACTTTTCAAAGATTTTGAAATCCAAATATGGTAACAGATGACTAAAATATTTTTGGTATATTGAAGAAGCTACCTTACATTTGTAAAGTGGATAACTTTTCCAGTGTACTTTTACATGTTACCTTTTGTTCACTTTATGCTTCCTCAAATTCTAAGGGTAGAATAAAGTATATAATATGTATAACAAGCAAGGGATTCTGAAGGAAATGAATTATTAGTCCATCCTTAACTCTTAGAGCTGAAATTGTCAATTGTGAGTAGATGATCTGTCTTACTTCATAGATCCCATAGATTCCATAGTTCATGACAATATGGGGTAATGAAAGTTTCTGGAAAAAGTACAGGCTCAGTGTCTGGATGTTTAATTGGTCTGGTTAAAAATAAAACCTTGATGTTGTGCCTGAACCAAAAATGTACTGACATACATTAGAATAGAGATTTACTTTTTTTTTTTTAAAAAAGGATCATTATTCCTTTTTCCTTATAACAATTCTCTCTAGTCCCCAAATTGTGGAAAGACCATATAATATTATCACTTTTTTATTCATACTTCTTCCTTCAACAAACAAAGGGAAAGTGTTGCGCTAATTTAAATATGAAAACCTTCCTCAAAGGTACATCCTTGATAGAAGAAAATGATTCGCTTATAAGTAGAAAATAAATTGGACCACAATCTCCTTAAGAGCAAGGATAGTCTTAATTTTGTACTTGTAACCCTAAAACCTAGCACATTGGAGATTCTTCTTGAAAGCCTAATGATTATTGATTGGTAAGTATAATAGATATTTTAACAAGTGCAGATATTGTGATTATTTAGCTTTCTGCGTATTTGGGAGGCTGTAGGCTTCTACTTAGTGCACTTAAGGTAATCAGCATCATTTAAAAAATTCTAATAGACAAAAAAGTTTATTGTGTGAATAATATACATGTTATAGGCATGCTACATTATCACTAAAATTTTTGATAGCTCAAGGTTATAGAACTGGATTAATAGGATGAGTTTCCTCATTTAACACACAGCTTTCTAACACAGTCATAAAAAAAGGCTGAATGAAATACTACTAACTGTCTCCTTCTAGGAAGTCTTTAGGCCCCTAGTGAATGTCTCAAAAAGTTAAAGATTTCAAAATCTCCTACATTTTAATGTGTGCGCAGTTTACATGAAGGCTTATAGAGAAATAGTCTGGTTCAGGCACCCTATGAAGGAAGCTTATGTTTAAACATTTATCTGAAAAAAAAAATTTATCTGATGGTTCTTATAGATATAGACATTTGAAAACCCAACTTTTTATGCAAAAAGATAGTAGAATCATTTTTATGAAATAAGTAGCATCTATCTAATCTACAGAGATATTCATATCAGAACCAGATTCTTACAGAAGTCAGTTACTTCAAAGGTTTCATAATATATTGGATTAACCAAAATCTCAACCTAAAAATCTTCATTTTGCAAATGTCGAAATGAATTGCTTTATAACTCTGAAGGCTATGGATAGAGTTTGCAAAAAATATTCATTATTTGTTAGGCAAGAGAAAAAAGCTTATAGTGAGTGTCCTCTCCAACATGTTGCCTACCTGCTACCCTGTACACAATAGGGTATCAATAAAGACTGATTATGCAGTACATCAGCAACAGCAGCAGCAGCAGCAGCAGCAGCAGCAATGTAGATAGTACTTACTTTATGCTAGGCTTTGTGCTAAGTGCTTTTTTACTATCTCATTACTCATTATCTCGTTACTATCTCATCCTCACTCAATAGTACTAGAAAGTAGGTGTTACTATTATCTCCATTTTACAGATGAGGAAACTGAGGCAAATGGGTTTAGTGATTTTCCCAGGATCACACATTTGATAAATGTTTGAGGCCAAAGTTCAAACTCAGGTCTTCCTGACCATAGGCCTAGTGCTCTATCCATGGACAGAAAAATAGACGGATGAAGAGATGGATGGATGAAGGAATTGAATGGATGGACTGATATGTAGATAGGTACATGAATAATTGGAGAGAGACAGAGAAAAAGAGAGAGAGAGAGAGAAAGAAAGGAAGAAAGGAAGAAAGGAAGAAAGAAAGAAAGGAAGAAAGGAAGAAAGAAAGAAAGAAAGAAAGAAAGAAAGAAAGAAAGAAAGAAAGAAAGAAAGAAAGAAAGAAAGAAAGAAAGAAAGAAAGAAAGAAAGAAAGAAAGAAAGAAAGAAAGAAAGAAAGAAAGAAAGAAAGAAAGAAAGAAAGAAAGAAAGAAAGAAAGAAAGGAAGAAAGGAAGGAAGGAAGGAAGGAAGGAAGGAAGGAAGGAAGGAAGGAAGGAAGGAAGGAAGGAAGGAAGGAAGAAAACTCACCAAGCATCTATTAAATGTCTATTATGCACCAAGTACTGGCTTCCTTCAAGTACCAACTTTACAGGAAGTGTTTCCTAATCCTTCTTAGTTCTAGTGCCTTCCCTCTTGATAATTGACTATTCATAGCTTGCTCGTACATATTTGTTTGTATGTTGTCTCCTCCCAAATTTTAATATTTATCTTCACAGAATTTATTTCTAAGTATCTCCGCCCCTCCCTGCCCTCCCCACTCCATAGAAGGCATTGGATTGTGTCTTTCATGTTTCTACTTCTCAGTTCCTTCTGGGGAAGTGAACGCTTATAAATGATCCTTCCAGAATTAAATCTGGGGCTTTACATAACCTTCTGTTTCTCCTCATTTTTCTCATCTTTGTCTCAGGTAGTTCTTCCCACGTTCTTCATCCACACCAGCTTGTTGTACACTCTTCCAGTGCACTCTCTTTGAAAACAGACCATTTTCTGCCTTTTTTTGTTCCCCTAGTACTAAGCACAGGTTCTGATACATAAATAATAACACATGATAAGATAAGACAAATAAGAACAGCTTAATAAATGCTGCTGATTGACTGACTAGTAAGGGTTAGGGAAACCAAGAAAGATAAGAACAGTGCCTACTCTCCTAGAGCCCACAACCTACCAGAGGGAAAGGGGGAAGGTGATATGTAAGAAACCACAAATAAGCTACATTCCAGGATGGTTTGGAGATCACTTCAGCAGGAAGGTGGCAGCAGCATTAAGAGTGATTGAGAGCCAGGCCTAGAGATGGGAGGTACTGGGTTCAAATTTGACCTCAGATACTTCCTAGCTGTGTGACCCTGGGCAAGTCACTTAACCCCCATTGCCTAGCCCTTACCGCTCTTCTGCCTTGGAACCAATACACAATATTGATTCCAAGATGGAAGGTAAGAGTTTAATTTTTTTTAAAAAAAGTGATTGGGGAAGGACTTCTTGCTGAAGGTGGGATTTTAGCCAAGATAGAGTGGTGAGGAGAAAAAAAAATGCAATGGAGACAATTAGTGAAAATGCAGTGAAGTTGGGAGGGAGGCAGAATGTTTTATTCAGGGAATAGAAAGAAGGCCATTGTCACCGATGACACTGTACATGGAAGGCGAATGAAGAGCAGAAAATGTAACGATGAACACTACTTGCATGTAGTCAAGCATTCAGGGATTTTGCTAGTACTCGACTACACAAAATAATAATGTGCTTGTATGAAAAGGCAGAGCAGGATGGCATGATAAAAGAAGAGCGTGGCACTGCTAGAACAATCCTAAAGTTGGAATCAAAAGATGTAGGTCTGAGTCCTGAATCCAGCATTTATTGGTTGTTTGATGGGAGCCAGGACAGGCCGCCTGTCAAAGAGAAGCTTTTTCCTCATCGATAAAATGATGATAATACTTTCACTATTCCCTTCAAGTTTTTATTATATACTATGTCTCTGGTAATCTTCTAGACACTTGGGGATAGAGTGTTAAAGACCAACCAGTCCCTGCCCTCAGGGAGCTTTGATTCTGTATGAATAGATAGAAAATGTACATAAATAAATAAACAAACAAATAAATAAATACCAAGTATTTCATGCCAGTTGGGTTTGAGAAGGGCAGAAAGCCTGTTCAGAAGAGCAACACAGCAAACCTGGGATCCCAAGAAGCAGAGAAGAGATGGAAGCGGAAGGAGATGGAATGCCTTCTGTAGGGAAAAACAAGTAAGCCAACACGACTACTATAGAGTGTGGGAGAGGAGCTATCTGAAATGTTTAAGGAAATAGGACCATGTTGGTAAAGTCCTAAGCGCCAGATATGGAGGATTTTGTATTTTATTCTAAAGTGAATAGGTCACTGAAGTTTCTAGAGCATGGATCAAACCTAATGGGACCTGTGCTTTGGGAATATCAATTTGACAGGTGTCTTAGAGCTGCATTGGTGAAAGCAGAACAAGTACAAGGTGTTACTGTTGTCCAGGCAAGAGATGATGAGAGCTTGAATTAGGATGGTGACCATCTGAGTGGGAAGAAGATGAATTCAAGTGCTGATGTAGAAGTAGTCAAGAAAGTCTGACTACTGATTATTGTTTATAGCATGTGAAGGAAGAAAGATGCATAATGACTTCATGCTTGCAACCTTGGAGACTAGATACCCTTGGGAAAAAATAGGCATTTAAAGCTGTCATGTGCTTAAAGACTTTCCCCTCAACTGGAAAGGAGTCTAGCAGAAACGAGGCAGACCAAGATCTCACACCATCTACCAGATAAGCTCAAAAAGAGTGCATCATTTCCACATTGAGTGATATGAGTAAATTATGGAAGCACGGATAAAATTCCCTATCAGATGTGGGAGGAAGAGCTCATGACCATCAGAGACAGAGATATTCATAGGAAGTAAAATAGATACTCTTGAATACACAAAATTTAAAAGATTTTGCACAAATAAAACCAATACTTGCTTCCAATATTAGAAGAGAAGCAGGAAAAGGAGAAGAACACATTTTGCAATGATTTTCCTGACTTCTTTTTCAAATATATAAAGACCTGAGTCAAATTTATTTTTTAAAAGCCAAAATTACTAAAAAAAATAAAAATATCCCATTTGATGAGTGATCTCAGGATATGAATAAGCAGTTTTCAGAGGAAGACATTATAGTTTTTAATAGTCATGTGAAAAATAATTTAAATCACAATTGATTAGAGAAATGCCAAGTAAATCATCTCTGAGGTGCCACCTCTCGTAGAACAGATTAGCTAAAATGACAAAATAGGAAAATGACAAATGCTAGGGTGCATGTGGGTAAACAGGTACATTTGTGCTCTGTTGATGGAGCTGTGGACTAGGCTAGTCATTAATAATTTGGAACTATACCCAAAGGACTATATACTTGAACATACCCTTTGACCTAGCAATACTGCTACTAGGTCTATACCCCAAGGAGATCAAAGGAAAAAGAAAAGGGCCCATATGGACAAAAATATTTATAGCAGTTCTTTTCTGGTGGCAATAATTTAGAAACTAAGGGGATGCCTATCAATTGGGGAATGACTAATCAAGTTATGATATATGAATATGAAGGAGTACTACTGTGCTATAAGAAATTATGAAAGGATAATTTTAGGAAAATCTGGAAAAACATATAAACTGATACAAAGTAAAATGAATAGAACCAAAACAATTTGCACTGTAAAAGTAGTAGTGCAAAGATCGCCAACTGTGAAGAACTTAGTAATTCATCACGATCATGATCCATCATAGTTCCAAAACACCTATGATGCAAAAGTTACCCATCTCCACATAGAGAATTGATGGACTCAGACTGTAGACTGAAGCATTTTTCTTTTTTTCCTTAATTTGCTTGTTTTTTTTTACCCTTTCAAAACATGGCTATTTAACGAGTATATTATTTCTTACTTTCTCATTGGGCAGGGGAGAGGCTGGTTAGATAGATAGAATTTGGAACCAAAAATGAGAAGTTGTTTTTTTAAAAAAAAAGATTTTCTCTCTCTGATTTCTAGTTTTTCCATGTAGTGAACTCCTGGGAAAAATATTATAAGGGACATCACTTCATAATGTATAGTGTTGATGTTGGTCAGATAGCCTGTGAAATTAAGTCTTTCATCTTATTTAATCTCATCTTTACTGGGATGATGATTTTTTTCTTGATAAAAGTAGCAGATAACTTCTGGTAACTGTGTGTAATATCAAATCATAGCTAGTCTGCCATATTAATCATTTGCAGACTAAAGTCAGCTATTTTTTAAAATTATAATTAACAATGAATTCATTTTAATTTTGATACCAATACATGATATGTTGTGACACATCTCAGAAGGAGGGACAGTGCCTGAGGTGCCTACTTAACACCAGAGGAAAATGAAAACCAATTGCAGGCAAATTCTTAACATTCTAAAATAGTGTAATATTATTTACTGGAATCAGGCTTTCAAAGTACTTAACAGCCTGAGCTCTACTGGTATTTTTTTTTTCATATGGCCAAAAGAAAGAAAGGGGAAAACATTACAAAAATAGAAAGTAAAACCAACCATCACAAAGTAGACCATGGTCTTTTCAAACAGTAATTCTCTCACTTTCCTGTGAACATCAATAGCATTGCAAACCAGTCATATAACAAAAAAAGAGAGATACAATGCACCCTGGAAGTAGAAAACAAGGTTAGAGGTGAGGCTTTAGCTAAAAAGCTTCCTTTAACAACAAAGAAATTAAATAAAACTTAATGCTTTTACTCTGCCCACAGCCTCACAAAAAAAAAAAAAAAACCTTCCTCTCCAAAAAAAAATGTTACTTTGTCTTCTTCTTTTTTTCCTTTCTATTATTTCTGTGCTATAATTTATTAACCCTTACCTCTAGTGGAGGGGTTCCCCTATGGGGTCTGTGGATAGATTTCAGGGGAACTATAAACTTGGATGAGGGGGAAAATTGCATTTTTTATTTTCACAAAACTCTCACTGAAAATTAACATTTTCTTCAATTATTAATTAAAACAAAACAAAACAAAAGACATTTCCAAGAAAGGGCTCATGGTTTTACCAGTCTGGCAAAGTGGTCCATGATACTCAAAGGTTAAGAAGCCCTATTCTAGAGCTATTTTGGACAATAAACTCATGGTAAAATATTACTACTGGAGGCTTGAAAGTGTCCGCTTTACAGTACAGGATGGTGAATAACCTCTTTTCTGACATCTCAGGATTATTTGGAAATGACTGGCACTCCAAATCCATTAATGGGAAAATCTTCAAGTTGGGAAATTTAAACATTCTGTGAAGCCTGTTGCTAACAGCCACTACACACCTCTCATTCCCCCTTCACCCTTTGGTTCTTCATGTTCCATGTCCTATAAACAAATTGTCTTTTTACCTTCTTTCGGAAGCATGCAGGCTTTTGCTTCTTCACCTTTCTGAATGAAATAAACTTACTATAAAATTCCTGATAATTCATTTCTATTCCCCATAATCACAAAACATTTTTCCTATATGCCCCAAATCTTTCTCTCCCTGCCTTGACATCTGAATAGTATATCCACTTTACTTTTAAGTTTAGCCATTGGAGAGGTTGAAGAAAATGGAGATAAAGAAACTTGTGTAGCAAATCAAGTTAAAAGAAAACCAGCCAGAAGAAGAGTGACCTACTTGATTGTAATCAGGATAAAGATTGGACTTCATACAGTGGAAGCAACATTCCCCATGACTTTCCCTCTTTCCTTTGCTGGAAACCTCCAGGTTTCTCTCACTTCACCAGATCTTTGGGTTGGAACCAGCCACAGTGCTATGCATGGCATTTGGATGAGCTGAAAATCACTAATGACAAGACTTACCTTGAGATGGAAGATGTCCCGGCATTATCTTAAATGCCACATCTAAGTTCCACCAGGCCTTGCCATCTGCCCTGCTTCTATGACCTGCAGACTCCTGGCACTGGAATTTAACTTGCTGGTGTGGCCCAAGATTATTTGGATCTCAGATTAGCCCTGCCAATTGCCCTTATAGAATATAGAACCATCTATCTTCCAGCTAAACTCCTTTATATGTATTGTTTCTCTTGATTAGAGTGTGAGCTCCTTGAGAACATGGAATGTTTCTTTTTTTTCTCTTTATAGACCCCAGTGCTCAGTATAGTGCTTGGCACATAATATAAGAGCTTCATCCTTTAAATTTAATTAATTCATCTATTAGTTTTTTCTCTCATTTATCATTTATGACTGCTTTTTTTTTTTGCTTTAAATGAACTAACCAGCTTCTAAAGGGACCATCATATATGGAGAGATTTATCTCTATGTGTGTTTACCATATTATAAACATATGCAGGTGTACTAATGTGGGTTTCCATACATGTGTGGATGGATGTGTGTGTGTGTAATTACTTGAATTGACAGTTTCATTCACGTGAAAAGTCAATGAGGAAAGAAAGCATCTTCTCACCAGCAAAGCAAGCTGGATCTCTTCAGTTTCTAGTCCTAGATTGTGGTGTGAGACAATGAAAGATAAAGTGATTCGCTTGTGATTGTAGAACTATTATGTGTCAGAGGTAGAACTTTTAATGCCTCGCACAGCTCTTGGCCCCTACTAGGTTTTTAATAAATATTTATGGATTGATAAACTTCTGTGTGATACCTGGCTCCAAGAGTAGCCCTCTAATCATTACACCATGCCACTTCATCTACATGCATATATTCTTATGTGTGGTTTGTACAAATATCAGGTGACTCCCTCATAGTGTAAGTTCAAGAGAAGTTACAGATCTGTATTAGCAGAGGGACTTTCCACACTAAGAAATTCTCATTCTGAAAGAATCAGAGCTCCAGATGAGTCATAGCCTCAATTTCAAATTTTACCAATTTGACCTCCAAACATTTTCTTTTCCTTAATGAATAACCTCCTTCTAAGACCAGACTTGGAAAAAAAAGACAGCAATGAACCTCATGGTGATCAAATTTAAACTGTGAAACATCCCCCTAACATGTTTGCTTGACAGGCAAATATGCTATTTTTATTCATGGTGTTGTTTTTATTTTGGGGGGGAGGGGGTGAAATTTGTGATTTCATTAGTGCCAAGGAACCAGGGTAGAAACTCCTTCTATAGATTCATCTCAGCAATTCAATGTAATTTATAATTATAATAATTTATAATTTGTTGGTTAGTTTCCTGAAAGGGAGAAAGACAGAACCTTAAAAGGTTAAGTGACTTGCTTCTGGTCACAAAGGTAGTATGTGTCAGATGCTAGATTTGAAACCAGAGTGAACTGACTTTAAAATCTCTCCAGACAAACAGATAAATTGGAAGATAGATGGAAAGATAAATAGATACACAGACAGATAGACACATAGATTAGATAGACAGACAGATGGACAGATAGACAGATGATGGATAGATAGATAGATAAATGGATGGATGGATGGATAGATAGATAGATAGATGGATGTATAGACAGATATATAAATACAGACAAAAACACAGACACATGGGTAGACAGATGGACAGACAGACAGATGATGGACAGATGGATAGATAGATGGATGGATGGTTGAATAGATGGATGGATGTATAGATAGATATATAAATACAGACAAAAACACAGACACATAGGCAGACAGACAGATGGACAGACAGACAGATAATGGACAGATGGATAGATAGATGGATGGATGGATGGATGGATGGATGGATGGATAAACAGATACATAAATACAGACAAAAACACAGACACATAGACAGACAGACACAAATAGATAGATACACAGATACACACATAGATACACAGAGACATAAGAGAAAAAGAGCGAAAGAGAAAAAAGAAAGAGAGAGAGAGAGAGAGAGAGAGAGAGAGAGAGAGAGAGAGAGAGAGAGAGAGAGAGAGAGAGTCTGCATAGATGCTCTAGAGCGACAGAGGACCAGAAACAGATACAGATGTAGAGAGATCATGTTTTAGCCATGTTCAAAAATCTTAGGAACAATTTAAGAGAATAGAATTCAAAAGAAACATGAAGCTCCTGCCCTTCAGCAGGTGGACTGTGTTACAAAGCATTCACCTATCCAGTTGCATTTGCTTTTTACATATTTCATTGCTCATCCTAAAATTCCCTTAAAGAATTAGAAAGGTGTGTTCTATAAATAGATGTCCCTATGTGGCGCTGCTTTTCAATATAATTCTTTGTGGAAAATAAAATCAAGCAATTATGACTAAGATCTGGAGCAAGGGGAGGGGCTGAGGAAGATCTCTTTTTAAAGGAGAAGGGTTTTTAAAACTATCAAACAAAACAAAGCCCAAAGTGTAAGTTTGTACAACAATTTTCCGGGAACCATCTGAAAATTGATCTCAGCTGGAGCTGCAGTCCTTACTCGGCTCACCTCAAAGAGGTGCCCAAACGGCTTTTTTAAAGGGTACGGCTCAAACCGGGGGAGAAGGAGAGAAAGGGCAGGTTTGAAACTTACAGTGTTTCTATAATCAATACCCTGCTCCTGAACAAAAGTGTAAAGAGGAGCACAAATGTACTAAACTGCATTTCAGAAATGACATCGTAATTGCTGGGACTGCCCAACCTACCCTGGCCTCAGCGTTGCCAGGTTTTAAATTTATTTCAAACTGTTCTCCCCAAGTCTGCCTAATTTTTTTTTTGTCCAAATAGCAGCAACTTGCAGTTAGTGAACAAAGCTTCAAGATTTTTTTTTACTTACAGCTAAATTTAACTTTACCCATCCAATAAAAAAGAAATAAGGGAGCCTTTATTATCTCCCTGGATTTCTGGGTATGATACCACATCATAGAGAAGTGGTTATTAGAGACAATGGCCTACCAAGGTGAAGTTTGTAATAAAGCCTATTATGTGGTTTCACCATTGACACTAATGGAATGTAACAGTGATTTAGAATGATTTAATGGTTCCCAGGTTGTGCTCTAATAGTACTCTTTATATTATGATGTATATCACAAAACCTAATGTGGCTGTTGTGATATATTGACAGTATTCGTGCTGTTTCATTTTTTTAGGGGAATTTTAAAAACTGTCAAAGAGGAAAATTAATAGGCTGCAACTGCTTTATTTTCAAGGGTTCTGTTTTTTAAATGTATGTGCATAAATTTCCATTTGGTGCCAGTCTTAAGCTAATAAATTCATTTGCATTTTTATTCCAAAGTAATAAAAGAAGGGGGGGGGCTGTGTCTGGGAGTTTGTGTGTGTGTGTGTGTGTGTGTGTGTGTGTGTGTGTGTGTGTGTGTTTAAACATTGTATGTATAGATGGGTGTTTGGGATCTAGCTTGGGGGAGATTGCACTCTCAGTTTAGAATTTGTTTATAAATTGGTACTATTAGATTAAAATATATAGGGGGAGGATTATAAAAGAAATATCTGCTTGATTATATAAGAACAGACATCAGTTTGAATGTAGGAAATAGAAGGCTGGAGGGATTTGCTCCTAACTCACTCAACAACCCCTTAGGTGGCTATGAAAAGTATACAGAAAGGGAATCTGTGGTTGCTAATTGTGTAATTTCACAATCTCTGAGAAATTATGATTGGGAATGACCAAGATGATCACCCAGGAACAAATAAACTATTTATATTTGTAGGAATCACCAACAGTCAAGAAATGGTATAAGAGATATCTTTGAAGAGAAGTATGATGGCATCCAGGTGCTACAGTAGATAGAATGCTAGACTTGGAGTCAGGAAGAATCACCTTCCTGAATTCAAATCCAGTAGCTGTGTGCCCCTGGACAAGTCACTTAAACCTGTTTGCCTCAGTTTCCTCATGTATAAAATGAGCTAGAGAAGGAAATGATAAACTGCTCTAGGATCTTTGCCAAGAAAATCTCAAATGGGGTCACAGAGAGTCACACATGACTGAAACATCTGAATAATAACAAAAGTGATGGGGAAAAGAGCTGTTGGACTATCTCAGTGCTATACTGGTGTCCTCTAAATATGAGGCCTAGAGGAAGGTATCTAAAATATGGAAGACAACTGACAGGAATAACATGGAATGAGAAAGTCCCAGTGGAAGTTGGTTGACTCCTTCAGACCCACACTTGAAGAAAACACTCCCAGTTGAAAAGATCACTGGCTGTTTGAAGTATGAGTAAGAAGACAGAGCCAAAAGAAGGTAGGAAACTATTGATGGAGATGCCTCTGGGTCATCACTCCCTAATTTTTTTACTCTAAATCATTCTGAGAACCCAATTTGAAAAAAAAAGATAAAAATATTGTCTGTAGTGCATATTCGTGTACTCCAAAATATAAGCCAATCTGGGAGGGAGGGGCACCTTTGAAAACCCTTTGGAATCAGGACCTATAAAAATTCATGTGAACTAATGCAGAAAAAAATAAGCAAAACCTGAAGAACATATACACAATTGCAGCAATATAGTAGATGAATGCTTAATTCTGAGTAAATACAATACTCAATCCTGCTACCAGAAAATAAATAATCAAACTTACTTTCCCACTCTCAAAAGAGAGATGATGTACCAGAGCTATATATTTGTATACATTGTCATTGAGTCCCCATAACAGTTGTTATTGTTTTTCTGTATTTTTCTTTATTAGAAGAGGATATATCCAAAAATAATACTATAATGGAAATACAAATGGTATTAGTAAAGCCTATTTTTTTTAAGTAGCAATCTGACCCTCTCTTATTTTTCAAGTTTGATATCTCATGTAACCAGGCCCCAGCAGGTATACATTCTTTCCTCTTGGTCTTTCTTCATCCTCTTGTACTCCGCCTGGAACACCCTCCTTTCTCTGTCTTTCCAGGCCCGGCTCAAACACCATGTCCTTTGTCAAGTCTTCTATTTCTCCAAATCATAAGTTTTCCATCTTACTACTTATCATACTTATGGTGAGCAACACAAAGTTCAGCAATTCACAATTTCACGTGTGCTCATTTTAACCCTACTTATTGACAACTTGATTATAAGCCATGTTTGTATCTGCAACAGTGCAGTGACAATGTGTAGGCACGTCATAGACACTTAATAAATGCTTTCTGATTGGCTGATTGGTGAGAAGACATTCCAGTTCACCCTGCTGAAGGTAAAAGAAGGAAGCCTTCTTCCCTTGGGTAGGCATCAAGCATGCTGATATAGTTTAGACATATTGCCACCTTCCAACTAGGAAGTTCAAGTTCAACTTATTGAGTGTCAAAAAGAATTAATTTCATCATGGAGCTGAATGCACATTTTTTCTAAACTGCCTTAGTATGATTCATACGAATTAAACATAAAAAAGACTCTTATAACATTCCATGTTGAGAATATTTTATTATATTTGCAATATACTTTCTTATATTAGTCATTAAAGATATAAATATGTACAGAATTTTGGTTCATGGAAAAATCCATCATCTAAAAATAACTGTGAATATGATGTTTTTATGGACATGTGTGCACCTATGTAAATATATGTATATTTCCATAACTGGGAATACAGTTCTAAGTTCATGCTCTGTTGGTAGTTTTCAATAAAGGCCAGTACAGGATAATTTTGTATAACAGAAACACCTTCATAAGTTCATATGTTCATAGGATAGATTCAGAAATGGAAATGCTTCTATGTATAAATGTAGATCTGTGTATATAAATGCATATTTAGAGTTACAGATAGGTGTCTTCAATTCAATTCCCTCCAATTACACAAGGATTCAAGAACTTAATTCTTTTGAGACCCTGTGCTAAGCACCAGGGATAGAAAGACGAAAACAGAACAGTCTTGGCCTGAAGGAGCTTACGTTCTCCTGGGGGAAAAATATATATGCATAAAGTATATTTAAAATAAATGTAACATAATTTGGAAGAGGCTAAGTAGGAAAGCAGTAAGAGCAAGAAAGACACTTTGGAAGAGGTAATACTTAAACTGAGATTTAAAGGGAGCTAAAGGTAATACAAAAATATAGGAGGTATAGAAATAAAAAGAAAATTCCAGACATGTGGGGACAATCAATGGAAATGTACGGAGAGATGAAATGCATTGCCTTCCACAGGCAATATCAAATAAGACAGTTTGTCCACAGTATAGACTACAGGTGGGAGTGGAGGTTATAAGAATAATATGTAATCAGCCTAGTAATATAGGCTGTTAGCAGACTGTAAAGGGCTCTAATTGCCAATTAGGTAAGTTTACATTTTATACGAGAGCAGAGTTCTTAAACTATTTTTGTGTCATGCATTCCTTTGAAGTATGTTGAAGTCAATGGATAACTTCTCAGAATAATGTTTTTAAATAAACAAAACAAAATATATAGGATTACCAAGAAAAAATTATGTTAAGTTACAAAATATTAAATTATATTAAATATTGAATCATATTGAAATACAGAATTCTAAAGGAAATAAGTTCATAGATTCAGAATAAGAATCCCTGCCCCATATTCAATAAAAAGCCAATGACGTTTGTTGGCAGTGGAGTGACATGGTGATGTCTTTGCTTTATTAATAGCAATTTGCCAGTTGGATGAAGGATGATTGTAAAGGCAAGGAGATAGATGCAGGGAGACCAATTAGGATGATACTATAATAGTCCAGATGAGAGGTGATAAGGGGATTAGCTGAATCACCATTATTCCTACAAGGAGCTGACCAATTAAATTTCATAGTTTGACAAGTTCATTCAAATGAATGAATGAGTGAAAGAGCCAATGAGTGAATGAAGGAAAAAAACATTTGAAACTTTTGTGGCATGAGGCTGAGTTCTGGGAATACAGATATAAAAAGCAAAGACAATCCCTACTCTCAAGGAGTTTATATTCTAATGGAGCAAACTAGACACATAGTGGAATGGTGATCAGGGAAGCATATTTTACAAGGCTAATGAAGAGATGGCCAAAGAGTTTGGAATGAAGTGAAGTGGGGGGTTGAGGTTCTTCCTGAAAGAGTAGTCTAGGAGAATAGATTAATAAATAAACATTTATTAATTGCCTATTGTAATAGTTAAAGGAATTGTAGAGGATTAAAGAGGTATAGGGAATGGAGGAGTTGAAGGGAGAGAGGGAATATGGATGCTGGTGCGGTATAGGGAGAGGGAGATACCCCCTGCTGAGAGACTGTCTTTGAAAAATGGGATTCCTGAGAAATGGGTCAACTATGATAGCCTGAGGGGATACCATCTCTATTGATTGATGTCAAAGATACCCCAGGGCAAGTAAGCATGGACTCCCCTTCCCCAGAGACAAGCTTCCCTCCAGACCAAGGTTCCCCAGCAGGGGTTCGATAAGGACCATTTATGGTTGAATGGCTGTCCTTAGTTTCAGCTCCCTCTATGTTCCTCTGAAATAATAGTCGTCTTATCTGATTTTGGGTTATTTAACTCAAGATTAATTTAATAACAAGTTTGGATCGGGAAGTTATCAGGGTAGAGAGAAGAGGGGTTCCCTATACTTTTTCCCAGATTGGATTTGAGTCTCTTTCAGCTTTTGAGCTGAGGCCAGGCCTCGCAGGCTGGTAGAAGGTTTCTTATATTCATGTCTCTGCTAATCTATGCTAGCTTTCTTAAATTCAAAGTATTTAGCAGTAGACAGCAAGAGGAAGAAAAGGTTCTGACTTTCAGAGCTGGTTGGGTCTGTCTCTTCAGGCTAGTGCCCTAACGACCAGCCTTAAGTTCAAACTGCTCCTCTTAAATCCCTTAAATTGTTCGACGACACAATCACAGGAATCCAGATAGAACACACAGTTGGGAAAAATCCAGAGACAGAGGTACTTCTATCCAGAGACAGAGAAAGAGTGCTCCTTCTAGTCCAAGGACCAGGAAAGAAAGTGTGACTACTCGAGAGCAACTGTCACTATCTCAGTCATCCCTTCCCCACCAACTGTCATCGCTGTTCACCAATCTTCACTCTAACATTCCAACTGCTGTTTGCTCCACCTCAGTGGCAGAAAATCCGAAGCTTGATTCAGTTTTCCTTTCCACACTATTATATACCAGGCATGCTACTGAGAATCTGGGATACAAAAAGAGGTAAAAGATAGTTCCTTCCCTCAAAGAGTTTACAATTTTATAGGGGAGACAATATGCAAACAAATATATAAAAACAAGTTATATACAGGATAAATAGAAAATAATTAACAGAGGAAAAGACCTGTATTTAAGAGGAGTTGGGGCAGGCCTCTTGTAGGAGGTAGGATTTAAGTTGGGACTGAAAGGATGCCAAGGAAGTCAATAGTTGAAGTGGAGCTTGGAGCACATTCCAGGTATGAGGACAGCAAGAAAATATCTTCTGAGCTGAGACTGAATGTCTTGTTCAGTGGAATGGCAAGGCAGCCAGGGCTCCTGGACTGGAGTGCATTGGGGAGAAAGGGAGGTGGGGTTAGGTTCTGAAGGAATTAAAATGCTTGAGCATTTTGTATTTGTTCCTGGAGGCAATAGAGAGCCACTGGAGTTTAGTGAGTAGGGAAGGTGACATGATTAAACCTACACTATAGGAAAATCACTCTATTGGCCGAACAGAGGATGCTCTGGAGTGGTCAGAGGCTTAAGGCAAACGAACCCACAAGAGGATTATTGCAACAATCAAGAAATGAAGTGAAGGGCAGGATGCTGGCAGTGTCTGGGGTGGGAGGGGGGGGGAAGAGTATTGCAAAGGGGAAATTGACAGACCTTCAGGATAGTTTAATTGGGGGGGGGGGGAATGGGTGAGAGAGAGTGAGGAACCCAGGACAACTCCTGGGTTATGAGCCTAAGGACCTAGGACAGTGATGGCAAACCTTTTAGAGAATGAGTGTCCAAATTGCAACCCTCACTCTGCATTTGAACCCCACCCCACCACCTTACCCCAGATAGGGGAGGGAGGAAATGCTCAAATTGGCTGCTGGACAGAGGGGCAGGCCATGTAACAAATGTTCTTGGGCATACATGGAGAGGGGGAAGGGAGAAAGTGTTCCCATTGACTGCTGGACAGAGGGGTGGGTCATGTGAGAAATGTCCTTGGGCATGCATGGAGAAGGGTAGTGGAGCAGCCCCTCTGGCACATGTGCTATAGGTTGAGGGGGTGGTATTGCTCTCTACAGTAAGAGGGAAGGGAGGTGAGCAGGTTTTAGGGGGAAAGTGATTTCCTTTTGGGACATATTGAGTTTAAGATGAAGAACAGAAGTACATTAGAAGTATTAAAGATAAAAAAGTAAACCCAAGCATCATAGAACTCTTTTCTAAGCTCAACAAACATGTGTTTGTTATGGTAACAATTGTTGATTATATAATATATACAATATATGTGTAATATATAGGGGAATAAAAAATGTAAAACTAGGTACCAACACAGGCATGATCTGCCAATCTGTAGGTAACTGATGCCTGTTAAGTCCCTTTTTCTAGTAAATCTGTATTTGTAGATTTCATTCATAGGATTTCTGGATCTAAAAGAGTCACAAGGTGCTTTCTATGGGACAGTACATAAAAAACCTTTCCAACTAGAACAAAGTTAGCAAGGTGAAATCAGGTCCTTTCTTACCTTTTTTGAGGAAGATCGGGGAGGGGGGGGGGAAGCCCTAGGGAAAGGTCTAAAGTTGGAGAGCTCCTTGGAAGTTGTCTGCCCTTTCCATATTCTCTAGATCTGTTGCTTCTGATGTGTTCTCAGTTAGAGGACTTGGGTTCAAGTTCCTCCTCTGATACATAGTTTGAAGGTAAGTGACAACCTTTTAGGGTTCCAGGGAACTCTCTGAGAAGAGTTCTTAACCTTTTTTGTGATACAGATACTTTGGGTAATACAGTGAAGTCTATGACCCCAGCTCTGAATAAAATTTTATATACATAAAATATATACGAGTATGAAGGAAATTAATTACATTGAAATAGTTTATATAAATGTGTGTGTTTGTGTGTGTGTGTGTAAAAGATATTCATAGACCTCAGATTAAGAATACTTGGTCTAGGGGCATTAATATAGAAGAGTAGATAGAGAATCAGACACTTCCTAGGTGTGTGACCCTAGGCAAGTCACTTAACCCCTGTTGCCTTGCCCTTGCTGCTCTTCTATCTCAGAAGTGAAACTAGGACAGAAGGTAAAGGGTGAAAAATATACATGACCTGAGACAATAGAGTTGCAGCATATTTGTCAATCTTCTTTAGTGGAGAGAAACTTCCTCTGGGCATTCCTTAAACCAATATAATCACAGAACCATAACAATAACAACAATAAAACTACAGCAAGATCCTATTTTTCCAGGGTATATTGGAAATAACTCTTCTCTTGGACTCAGAAACCCTGGGTTTAGGTCTGAATTCTAACATATGTAGGTTGTTTAATCCTGGATAAAGCAGCATTTCATAGTGGAAAGTACATTCAACTTGGAATGAAACAACCTGGGTTCAAATCTCAGGTTGGGCACGTACTCTCTTGGATGAGTCACACCTCAATTTGCTTACCTATAAAATGAGTCTGAATTTGGTGACTCCAAAGGCCACTTTCATTTCCAAATCTGTGATCCTCATAAAATGCTGTCATCTTTTCTGAGACTCAATTTTCTCATCTGGAAAATGGGAATCATAATACCATGCTGCCAATATCAGCTATTGTAAGGCTCAAATGAGAAAATAGCCTTCTCAACCTTAACAAGCCATGTTGTGAGGAAAGCATCTTGTAAATGTTCAAGCAGTATGGGAATGGGAATTATCATTATTATCTTCCTTATCATTATAATTATTATTATTAGCCTAGAGAGTTCTGAAAGGAGATTTAACAACTGTCTTCATATACATGAGATTATTACATAGAGGATGGGAACTGGCTCTACTATTTCCACTGATAAAATCTGAGCTGTCAGGAGGGATTTAAGGTTGTACAAGGTATGCTGATAAAGGAAGGTCCCATTTCTTTATAGCTGTGGCTTAGAACGGAGACAGGTTTTCTGTCAAGCCAAGATAGCCAAGCTTCGAATAAGAGCGCTCTGGAACCTCCTGGAAACGGGTCGTCCGAAAAGGGGCACTTGGCTCTCTGGCGGAGGGCAGGGGGATGGCTTCCATGACCTCTGGGGCCTCTGGCAGCCCCACAGTTCTATTCTTCCCAGCGGGTTAAGCAGAGGTCCTTCTTCCACTAGCATGGCTGTGCCACCTTCCATAGATAATCAAAGGGTTACAAATAACAAGGCTCCCACAGTCCAACAGCTTCTTTTTATTCCAGGGAGGTGCAGCCCAATGATGAAAAACAATGCTCCAAATGACAAAGGTCAGCTCCCTTTCTGATAGGCAATAATTGTGTCATTAGGTGGCAAGAGCACACCATTATCCCATCTCTGTGCAGCTTAACTTTCGAAGAAAACAATTGCCTGTGGGTTAAAAAAAAAGGCTTGTCCTAGGAACTAATGAAAAATTGTTGGCGATCTCCTGATGGGCCCGCTCCCTGTCTGTACTGTCTGCCCACCGCCGCCACTCCCGACGGAGGTCTAGGAAGCCAGGCAGGGCGGAAGGATGATTTTCCTCCTCTGTCCCTGAGCCTCTCCATGAAACTGTACACAAAAATTCATAATCTCTCAAGTGGAAAGAGCAGGTAGAGTGTGCAGAATGGTTTTATAAATATAACCTTACACTGAGTAATGACTTTGGGGCACTGAACTGCGAGAGGACAGGCAGAAATTGGGAGAAAGTCATTTGTTTTTGACACCAAAGTTATTTCAGACTTACAAGCAAGACTTCTCAAGAGATGCTGCTCACTTTTTGCCTTTTTTTTTTGTAGCATGCCTCCTTCCCCTGTGGAAATCTTTGTAGGCTTGTACAGAACAAAAAGTAGGCAAAGTGCCTCTTATGTAACCTTAATGTTCTCTAAAAATAATGGCATATTAGGATCACCTGAGCTTCCTCATACCTCCTCCATGCAGGACTCTGAAAAGCAGACTGGGAAAATGACTAATGAAATACAAAGATTCTTTATTAAGCCACAAAGGGAGATTTGAATCCTTATTACCCTGTTTTGACTTTTTAACTTCAAGAGACTCTATGTGGGTCAGTTTTCACTGCCTTAATTAGGGAAATCAAAATAACAAAAAAAAAAAAGAAAGAAAAGAAAAGAAAAGAAAAGAAAAGAAAGGAAGAGGGAAAAAAAGAAATCCTCAGCTTCCTGCACTCTCACTGAAGTGGAGAGCTCAGCCTGTAGCCATAATTATGTTTTTCAAATGCAAAGCATCTCATTTTGAATGCAAGATTCCCAGAAGTTGCTCAACTTTTAAGGACTCAAAGGAGCCAAAGAAAGTAAATCTTTTGTTCCTGCATCTTCCCCCTTAAAGGTCCTTAGCTCTTCACAAATTGAACAAACCAACTGGAACCGCCACCACTACCACCACCACCACTCCTGTAAATTCTTTTCTGTGTCAATATTACTTATTGTAAAATATTTTGCCCCCTGGCGTAGATGAGGACCAAGAGTTTACTAATCAGATCACTAACACACTTACTCTAATTTATACCTTCTCCGTTTAGCCTTTAAGCAACAGATGACCTCTTAGTTGTGTGTGGGTTGTTGTTCTTTTTTTTTAATATTAACTGGAAACAATTCATCAAGTGAGTTCCCCCCTCTCCTTTCAAATCCACTTGCATTACTAAAAGGTTGAGTAAAGACCTCTGGGGAACAAGGGCAATTTTTTGACATGGGTCTCAACAGATTAAACTATGCAGGGACAATATAGAATACATTGGAGCAATAACATTATCACATCATAGCTTGATTGAGAGGCATTTCCCTGCATTTCTGTCCTTTTACCATAAGCCAATAGTAGCCACAGGCATTTGACTGGAGAGCCTGGAGGATTGACAGGCCTGGCAGTCATTACACGCTGGATTGAATACTAGATTACTCCAAAGTGGCTGAGGGTCAGGGATCAGTGTGTTCCCTTTTGGCACTAAATGACTTTAATATCCTTACTGTATTAGTCAATTACTTTAACGCCGCTGCTCTCTGAGCTCTCTCTGCCCCCCTGCAGTTTACTATGGACATTTGAATTGCTCCCATACTTAACCCACACATCTGCTTTTAGCTGTCAAAAGAACAGTGCTATCACCGGAGCTATTGACAATAGGAAAAGAATGGGAGATACACGCTAGACGTGTCACGTGACTTTCGTCTTTGGGTCTCGTGGTTTGAAGCCAAGAACCACAAGCTCTAAATAACTAAGTCGGCCTCAAAGCCGGTCCCCTTCCTTTCCCTGGAGAGAAGTTTGTCTTTTTTTTTTCCTTTTTCCCCTCCCCCTCTACGAATGCGTGATGCGTCCGGAAGAAATAGAGATCCCGTTGGCTTTGGCCATGCACTTCCGTGAGCTGCACCCAGCCGCTCCCGTGGGCGCCCTGGTTAGTTTCTTGGGTGTTTATTTGGAGCGGAGCTGTCAGAGAGTGCACACCTCACTGAGGACCGCCATCCGACCCTTTGTTTAATTTCACCGCAGCTACAGTGATTATGGAGAATTATATTGGGTTTTTCAATTTATTGGTGCAACACAGTGAAGAATTTTATATCATGGCCACTGAACTTTAAAAGGTCTGGTGTGGCTTGGTGTTAAACTAACATGTCTAGATTAAAATATGGACTGAGCTGATTTGAAATTTAAAACTGCTCCGAAGTCATGCCTTTGGCGTTTCAGGAAAAGCGATCGCGTTCGCCCAGGAAGGCACATTTGCTCGGTGGACCCTGACTTTTAGGAGCGTGTGTGTCTGCCTCTGTAGCTTTGTCTGCCTGCTTATGGGCACATGAGAGAACGCATGTGTAAAGATGCTGCAGAGCTAAAATTGTGACAGAGGCCATTACAGCAGATAGCAAAAGGGGCTTTGGAAAAAAAAAAAAACCGTACAGAGAATCAAAAATGTGCCAGTGACTCTCAGAGAGCTGACCTTGAAGGGCTGAGCTCCAAGGCACCCATCCCAGTTTCAAAACCAGATCCAACATTTACTCCATCTGTGGGACCTTCAGCAAATCCCTTCATCTCTCTGGGTCTCAGTTTCTGCATCTGTAAAATGAAGTAATGGGCCAGCCAATTTCCAAGCTTTCTTCCAGTTCTAGAACTGTGTTGGCAAATTTAAAAAAAAGGTTATTAATGTTCCCAGAGGTGATGTAATGACCTTGGTCAGGTCACTTAGACTCCCCAGGCCTTAGTTTCTTTTTCTGTAAAATGAGTGGGTTGGACTAGATCTCTTTGGCAGTCCTTACTGATCCTGGATCTATGATGCTAATTCTTTTTTTTTTTTTCAGTTGGGTTTGGGGAAATGTTTGGACCTAGAATTTACTTGGGGGGAGGGGGAGACTCCTACTATGTAAACTCCCTTTACACCAAAAGATCAGAAACTGCTAGATAATATCTAATCTGAGATGGGAGAATAGCCCAGGGTCACAGGACCCTGTGCTGAAAGAAGGACTTGAACTCATAACTTTCTCATTCATATTCCAAGGCTGCTTACACACACACACACACACACACACACACACACACACACACACACACACACACACCTTCATTTGGAATTTCAATTTAGTTTATATCTAGAGTGGTCATGTGATGAGAACAACCAAAAAATGCTTTCAAATTTTATCAATGTGTAATTAACTATTGAACTTAATTATTTAATAATTACTAGAATTTATGATTCATAAACACGAACAGTTCTTTACCGTGCAGTGAAGAAAAAATGCTCTAAATTATTTTTAATTCTAAATACAATAAAGAAATTAAAAGTCACAGTGAGCCCTTTAGGACTCTGAAATTTTGAACCCTTCAGGCTGAAATAAAGTGCCATCCATTGTCTTAACACAAAAGTTTCTTTTCAAAGATTGCAACAAATCACAGAGCAGCATGTCAACAGAAACATGATTCAGTCAGACCAAGCCAAGAAGAATTAAGACTCTTTAAGGTTGTATTGAATCAGAATCACCAAAGTAACCGGAGATGAATTTTTGCCATAGCCTTGACACATGTATACATAATTCTATGGAAGAGGTTCTTCATCTAAATCCTGTGAATGTTTTTGTTTTGTTTCATATTTGATAAGTTATCAAAATCCCAAATATCTCTGATATTTTGATAAACATAAAATGCCTTTGGTACTGTTTCCCTGTTCCTGGCTTCCTTTGTATTCCTAGGTATTTTGTGAATTGAAAAGTGTGGGTTCTAGAAGCTTCAACAGCCTTTCAGAGGTGATTCTTATTCTGGAGGAAGATTTGCAATATATACCCTAAACCTATCACCTCGATGTGTTTTCTCCTCCATTCTCCTCCCCTCCAAAGGAAAACTCGCTTTGAGTAATCAGTAAGAAAAAGCTTGAATGATGCTCAATTTTTATAACTTTATGTTAGTCTTGCCTGAGAATATGTATATATGACATGTGTGTACTTATAGACACATTGAGATCTATGTATATATTAATGTAGGTAGAGAATCCCCCAGCCGAGCTTTTGAGGTCTTTTTTGGTACAAGTGGATTCAAATATGCATGCTTGTGCTTTGAAACCGGATCCAGGCTCCTGATGCAGGAAAGCAGACAGACATGGGGACAGTCATATAGATTTCTTTCCAGCGTGTCTGAATTCAGCAGTTCAGCATAATGAACACCACCTTGGGAAATACCTGAATAATTGTGCTAATTTAAAATTTAGGCAGCAAAGGACCTTAAAAAACTTGCTACCTCGTGGTAATGATGCATCATTAGCACTTTTCATTCATTTATATTTTGTTGTGTTGGGGAATTGGGGGATTCGGGAGAAGAAAGGTAGCCTGACAAGAGAGTGATTGAATCGGTCCCCTTGATATTTGAGAGTGACAGAAGGTGAAGAACTGTTGCTGTAGTTGACAACTACTTTAATATGAACCACTTATAAATATTTACCATTCCTCAGTCCATGATGATTCTATGAGTAGCACATAAATAGCGGTAAGTATTTGACAGTTGTTGGGGGAAATATGGGCAATGATTACTGTTTTGATAGGAAAGCTGATACAATTAGGAAAGGCTTCTTATCGATACATTTAGAAATCTCTTCCCTTTTTAAAAAAATTAACCCTTATATTATGTCTTAGAATCATTACTGTATTTTGATTCCAAGACAGAAGAGTGGTAAGGGCTAGGCAATGGGGGTTAAATGACTTGCCCAGGGTCACTACAGCTGGGAAGTGTCTGAGGTCAGATTTTAACCCAGAACCACGGGTCTCCAGACCTGGCTTTCAATCCATTGAGCCACTCATCTGCCCCCTCTTCCCTTTTGTAAAAAAATAAATAAATAAAATGCCTTCTCCCTTATAGTTTAACAGGCAAATTCATATTTCAATTTACCTGCGAAAGTAATAACTAAGAAGAATTTCATTAAACAAATTTATAGCAAAAAGGAGACTACTTTGAACCATGAGGGTGTTTGGTGTTAGTATTCAAGAAAGGAACCTGTTGTCACCCACTGAAAACCTTTTTACATTTTTTCATTCTGTTTTTCTCCTTAAGTGAATAAATTCAAATTATTTACCGTAGAGAAGCATTTTAGGAAGAACTCTGTGGTGTTCTTTTCTAAAATGAATAATGGCCCTGATTACAAAATAATGCACCCACACCAAGAAATAAAGGAGGTAGTGGAAGAAGCATTAGCTTTTTGAATGAATGCAAATAGGCCACGTTTTATATGTAAAGGATATTCAACAACCTGTTAAGCCATCTAATTTTCATCTCTCCAGATTTCATTGCTTCTTCCCTAATGTTACTAGGAGGATTTAAATGACCAGTGGGGACAGATACTCCTTCCTCTCCTGACCTGGTGGGTAATGAGATAGACAACACCCCAACCCATTATCCCTTAGAGTGCTGAGTGGGAGTGCCGTTAACTTTGATAGCCTTGAAATAAGTACTTTTTTATGGTTGAGAAAAAAAATTGAAAATAATAACCTATTTATTTTAACATCTTTACTTAATAATGACCCAGAAAATTAGCTAAGCACTAGTGTTTTAAGGATCTCCTCCCAAATACACACACACACACACACACTCCTACATATGCTGTGTTAGTGAGAGATATAAAAGTGCTATTTTCCATACCTGACCCTGGTATCATGCAATATATTTTTTTTATATTTTGTTAAGAAAGACTTTAATACATGTCTCCAACAGAAGGAATAGCTACTGACAGTTGATCATTTTATAAATGGAATCTTCTATTAAATGAACAGTGACTGAGATGGACCTCAATAGCAAAAAGCCCAAAAGAAAACCTAAGTGCTTTGGGGAAAATACACTTTTCTTTCCCAAATAAATATGCAGTTTAATTCACTTCTTTTTCCTTTGTTTCACTGGGTGACTCGTGATTTCTACTTGGAACCTAAAAGACTTAAGGCAGAGTTTGTTAGCATGATTTCTTGTAGGGAAATACTAACTCCTAGATTCATCGAACCTGTCTATTTTCCCCACGTGTTATTTGCATCTCGCTTCCATAATAAAATTGTCATAGATTCTGCTTGTCATACATCATACTTCGGTATGTAAACAAGTTACTCAATAGCTTTGAATGATAGTAGAGCTCGTAATTTTCACTCTGAAAATGACATATACAAATAAAGGAACTAAAGCATGGAAAGTAACATATTTTGGTCTTGTGACTAATGGTAACCTGGTGCTATTGAATTACTGAACTGTGTCTGAGAACTAATGAGAAAAATTTCCCAGGGGAATCTTTATCCAATGCACTTGGAAAGCACCTTGGGGACTCATTCTGTGTCTGTCACCTTTCCCGTCTCATTGACACTCAGTTTCTTTACCACCATTACACTGTGCAACCATTTCACTTTACACCTCACGATTAGAATATTAAAAGGAGAGAATACTATACTACTTGTTCCAGATAGCAGAGTTGTTTTTGACACTTAAAATAGAAATTGTCACGGAAATATCACAAAGGCATGAGTGTCTCCACCTGAGTAGACCCTTCGAAGGCTCAAAGCGATCTCATTTTATAGCTAATGAAATCTTTTAAGAAATTTCTTAATGGCACATAATTCGTACACACAGAGACATTTAAGGACTGCCTGGTTTCATGGAAGCCTTTACTAATTGTAATTTTAAAGGGAAAAAAAAAACCCTGTTTCTATTAGAGTCCTTTGCTTGGAATCACGACTGTTACTTTGGGGACCAGGGCAAGGCGTGCTGGTGGTGGAGGTGGAGGAAGAGGAATGCAGGTGTGTTGGGGATGAGGGATGTATGACACCTCCCTGATGAGTAGATGTGGACGTGAAATTTGGGTATCTTCCCAAGGGCCTTTTTATGCCATTCCCTGGCCACTCCTGCAGGTCACCGGAGTCTGGTCCAGAGAGATGCCTCAGTGGCTAGTGCCCACTCCAGACCCCAGAAGGAAGACATAAAAAGACAAATAGATGGAAGAGAGGCACTCCACTCCCCAGCCTGTTCTGACCCTTCTGAAGGCCACTTCTCAGCAGAGGATGTCCAGGAGTCTCATTCTCCTCTCAGCAAGCACACACAGCCATTGTGCTTTTTGCTAAAGGTGAGTGCCCTCAAATCTGGCCTCAGACACTTCCCAGCTGTGTGACCCTGGGCAAGTCACTTGACCCCCATTGCCTAGCCCTTACCACTCTTCTGCCTTGGAGCCAATACACAGCATTGACTCCAAGATGGAAGGTAAGGGTTTTCCGCGTTCCTGGGGAAGAGGATTCCATCACCCCAATGAACACAATAAAATTAGTTAGCATAAAGGAAGACTTTCTGCTCTTAAAGTGGGTGACAATGATGGGAACTTATTATCCCTCCCTGGCAGGAGGACTGCAGCATGGAATAGTCTGGTATTGTTCTCAGGAAGAGACACAGACATATAGGCGGCCAGCTGACACCGTGGATGGGGGTCAGAAAGACCTGAGTTTAAATCTATCCTCAGACACTTACTAGCTGTGTGACCCTAGGCAAGTCACATAACCCCGTTTCCCTCAGTTTCCTTATCTATAAAACAGGAATGATAATACTTCCCAGGGTTGTTGTAAGGATCAAGTGAAATAGCCATTGTAGAGCTCATAGCAACGTGCTTGGTCCCTATTGAGTGTTATGTAATTGTTAGTTTCTCTGTTTTGATTTAATTTTTAATATTATTGTGCTTGTGTATTTATGTACATTTCTATATGCACATAGATATTAATTATATGTAGATGTGCATATGTATATTATATATAGTTGCAACCCCAATTTTGTGAGATCCTGGTCCTTTATATACACATTCATAAACAAAAACATACACATATATGTATAGGAAACATGTATATGTCTATATGGTATGTATATGAACATGCATGTGTATGTGTGTGTGGCTATATACATGCACTTGTGAGGGGCACACAAGTTTGGGAGTGCAGATGGACAAAGAGGACAAATCATTACTCCTTATTAATGTCAGGCTCTATAGAGGGAGAAGGAGAAGACCTGGTTCTATTGGTAACTTTGCCTCTGATTGCTTATGGGACGGCAGGACCTTTCTTCACCACCCATTGGGCCAGGGGACCTCTAGGGTCTCTTCTGACTCTGAATGGATCGTCCTCTGATCTTTCAGAGCCTCACACACATACGATGCAATAAAATTGGCTAGGTTATCCAAAGCATCTGAGCCAGTTATCTTTTTTTCCCATAAGAAAAGATCTTGCATGACTGAATAGAGCCTTTATATGAATGCCAGTTCACACAGACAGCTCTGTCTCATTCTGCTTTCCCTTTTGCCAAAAACAGAGATGATTCCAACTGTTCTTGATGACCGACCAAATCCAAGTATTCATATGGCAGGATGAGCACAAATATTATTGCAGATAAGGAATTCTACACAATAATAAACGTCCAGATCCACCCTCCTTTGCTAAGCAACTTTTTACTCTCCTGAAATGAAAAAAAAATTATTTTTCATAGCTGGGAATGATTTAGGCCAGAAGAGATGCTATTCCCTGCTTCTGTAATTATTTTTCATTCTACTTCCTGAACCTTGTTTAGTCAAACTCAAGAGTTTCCAGTCAAGGTGCTTTCTGTAGCTTAGCATCTTTTGTTTTCATTTCCAAATGGACACAATATTGTGTTTAAGTGTCTTATTTCAATACAGAGTGTCCGATGCATGGAAGATGGAATAACGACTTCACCTCCTCCTGCCCCAGTTTCATCATCTCCTGACTTCTTTATAACATCCAAACCTGCTATTAAGTGGTATTTTAGACAGTCCTAAATTCCTGTAGAATACAGGATCCTTCACCCCCTTCAATGATAGTGCTTTCCCATATTGATTATTCACTATTGACCCTGTACATAGCTTATTTGCACCCGGTTATTTTCCTATTTTCTCTCATCAGATAATGAGCTCCTTGAGAACAACAAGTAAGCACTGTATTTGTCTTTTCTTTTTATCTTTGATGCTTATCAGAGTGCCTGACATACAGTAGGTACTTAATAAACATTTACTCCTTGACTGGTTTAAATTAGTCCAACTCTTTCATTTTTCATTTACAGGTGCTGGAAACTGAGGGCCAAAGCAAGTTAAGTAAGTGGCTCAAGGTCATCCAAATAGCAGAACTCGGTTTTAAATCCAAGTCTTCTGACATCAAATCTAGTGCTAGCATCCCTACACAATGGCTATCTTTATGTGAAAATAGAAGAATTGCCCTTGAGCATATAGTCTAGCCTCCAGCTGCTTTTCCAGTAAAATATAATGTCCTTGAGGAAAGGGCCTTTTCTTTTTCCCTTCTCTTTTTATCCTCAGGGCTTAACATTATCTTAAACATTGGAGATGCTGAACAGTGCTTGTAGGATTGGCCTGGATTGGATGATACTGGATTTTTCCATAGGTCCTTGATTAAAACCAATTTCAGAGCCAATATACCAATGTCCCTTTTGTATAAAAAAATCTGTGAGGCCTTCTTGTGTGTTCTAATTTTATAGTACCAGTTGTCTCAGTCAAATATAACCCTTTTTCTTGGCCAAGATGCTGGAGTAGTTTGCCGTTTTCTTCTCCAGCTTATTTTCCAGATAAAGAAATTGAGGCAAACACTAGAAAGTGTCTGAGGTCAGATTTGATCTCAGGAAGATGAGTCTTCCTGGGTATAGGCCCAAGGTTCCATCCACTGCATCATAACGCTGTCATCTCCTCTATTCTCTCATGTGAAAAATACAAGGAAATAGAGAGTATTGAATTAGGCTCAGTATCTCACTTCCATTTGACTACCACCATGAACGTTAGCTCCATCGCCATCCTTTCAGTCCGGAGCCTCTCTCACCTATATTTCACTTATTCCTTCCTCTCATGTCACTTCCTACTCAGACTGTGGACCCACCACCTTACCTCCACAGGTGGACCCTTTTGCTCCCCCTCCCTCTTAATTTAGGAACCACGTCTGCCTTTATTCCTATATGGCTTGCATCAGTAGGTCCCCTGGACTTAGGCTCACCATGCCAACAATCTTCTGGAAGCCCTTCCTCTTAGGTCTGTCCATTAAAATGCAAGCTCCTTTAGGGCAGCAACTGCCTTTGCTTTTGTATATCTAACACCTTGAAGGGTTATTGTTAACAAAAAGACTAATTCATTCAGTACATATCTTCTGAGATAGCCTTTTGGATAAAATTAGAATAGCTTGGGAAGCAACTGCTTATAGGATTTATGGCCATATCGTATAGCATTTCTTTCATTAGCAAAGGGAGATTTTTATTCAAAAATATGTCACTGTTGCTGTGCTAGCTGCAAGAGAGAGGAGAGAAGTTAACTCTCTTTGATATCTAGTAACACACTAAAAACTTCTGCCAGAACCTCATTAGGAATGTGGATAAACAGGAGTGTGTGGGGTACCATTTTAAAAATCTGTGTTGACTGAATTTGAAACGAACACCATTATTGAACTGTTTCCCTAAATTGGCATTTGTTATGCTGACCTGCCGAACACAAGGTAAATTCTACCAACAGAAAGTTTTCCAATATAAATCAAGTGACATACCTCTTTCCTATGGGCCAATCTAGCTAAATTTGAACAGACTCATTAATAGAAGGCTGGCTACCAAATGATAGTTTTGTTTTTGTAGTGAAGACTATTATACTAAGACATAAAGGAGTCCAATCCAAATTGGTAGAAAACTTTCCAAAACATTAAGATCGCTGGTCCCCGAGTCCATTTCTAGTATAATGTTTCTGTTGAAATATCTTGGCATTGCAGAGTTAGGCAGTGAGGAATCTCGTTTAAGGGGCTCTTCTGTATGGCTGCCACATACATAAGTAGCAGGGACCTTGGAACTCGAAGGAGTTGAGGGTCCACTACATGAAAAACAGAAGAGATTAAAACAGATATTTAAAATAAGGTTACACAAGATGTCTACTTTCAGGATTTCCTTCATTCTTTATGCTATAGTTGCAAAAATAACCTCAATCTTTGTCCCAGGGATGAAATCAAAAGTCCATCTTACATACTTGAAAAGAACATCTCGAAGGATTTGGAACCAACTCTTGATTATTCAGGAGCAGCTTATTCGGCTTGTGGCTAAGTCAGAGTTTCCCTACTTCTGGGCATGTATGACTATAGGGAGCTCGCCCTCATTTTCATCCCTCTGTCTCTTCTGAAGTGTGTGAAAAACACACAGTTTCATTTTTACTCATGTGGCTTTGGATGGGTTCTTATTTCATTAGTTTCCTCCTTCAGAAGTGGAGAGATAAAAAGAAAACAGGTAATGGGGCTTTTGCACTTGTGGGGATTTGGGGATTTCTTCCCTCCCCCTCCTCTGAAGCTGTTCCTCTTCTTACCTGACAGGAATGCTGACCTTTGGGCATGGGTAGATTGTAAGGGCTCCAGCTCATTCTTTCAAAATACCCCCTGCAGGATTGAGGAAGAGGAAAAAATGGACTGTGTCCTGAGACAACTGTGGCTATAGGGACTAGACTTCTTCACTTTACAGAGGGAAGAAGTTTGGAAGGATATGTTCCACAACAGACTGTAGCAGGAGCGTAGGGAGTGATCAATAAAGTAGTGTCTGGCATCCAAGCAACAAGACCCTTAGTGTCATTTACTGAAGGGGGAATTTCAAATCCCTGCACTATTCTGTAGGTCCCCCTGCCTTCCTCTAGCTCCCCCAATGTTGTTCATTCCAATTCAGCAAACATTTAGGCTGGATTGTGTTCTAGGGACCAAATATCACTTAATTATCGTAATAGTCCCTAGCTCAGAAAATGCTAAATAAATATAGTGGTATAGATCTAATCAACTTTCCCAACTCAGCTGCCTATGAGAGCACCTCCCCCCAAGCTTCCTCTCCCACTATAAAAAGAAAGAACTAAAGAAAAATACGCTTTGTGGATACCATCAATGAAGGTCTGCCTCTCTACGCCTGTAATCCCCCAAATGTCTACTTGAAGTTTTTCTAATACCTGATTATTATCTGTCTAGGGTGAAACTCTTTTCCCTTGGCTAAGTCCACCCAGTTGTCATTCCTGTCTCACTTCTGTCTCTGTTTCTTCCATTTTCCCATGAGTAACATGGAACACCTGTAAAATTGGTCATTGGTTTCCCATTACACTGATCTCTTCCTCCTACTTTCTATTTCAGCTCCATATAGAATCATGTCTTTTCCTAAAAAGATGCCAGGTCACCTCCTACTTTACTGAGAACGTTGGCCCATTATGAGTACCTTGGCGAACCCCACAAATAATATGTGCCAGGCATGCTACTAAGTATGAGGCATATAAAGCAAAACCAAAAATAATCTCTTCCCTCGAAGAACTTACAGTCTTTTGTAGGAGGTGTAAATTACCATTTATTTTTATATGTAATATAATAGGTTTTCTAACAATAATATAATACATATGATTTGTTATAAATATGTAGCCAATTATAATAAATATGCATATCCAAAAAACCAAATTCTCACCTTAGCTATGTACAAAAATCTATTTCTCATCTTTTTCCCCTCCCCCCACTAACTCCTCCCCAAGAAGGAAGGTAATATACAAGAGGTTGTACATATCACATAATAATATAGCACATGTATCATATAACATATATCATACAATGCACATTTCTCTGTTCTATGAAACAAGACATATAACTTAAACTAGAGAAAAATTTATGAAGGAAATAAAGTGAAGAATGGTATGTTTAGATATGCAGTCAGACTCCATCTCTTCTTTCTGTGCTGGTAGATAGTCTTTTTCATCATAAGTTCCTTGGATTTGTCCTGGACACTTGCCTTGTTAATAGTAGTAAAGTCATTCAGAGTTGATCATCATACACTATTATTGTTACAGTGTATACAATTCTCCAGGTTCTGCTCACTTCACTTTGCATCATTTCATAGAAGAGTTCCCAACATATTTTGTGATCATCTTGTCATTTCTCATAGTACAATAGTTTTCCATTAAAATCATATGCCACAACTTATTTAGCCATTCATCAATTTATGGACATTTCTTTAGTTTTTAGTTCTTTGCAACCACAAAAAGAACTGATTAAACTATTTTAGAACATTATCTTTCCTTAATCTCCTTAGGAAATAAACCTAATAATGGTATTACTGGGTTAAAAAGTATACAGTTTTTATAACTCTTTGAGTATAATTCCAGACTGCTCTCCAAAATGGTTGGATCAGTCTATAGTACCACCACCAATGTATTCATTTCCCTATTTTTTTTCACATTCACTTATATTCTAAGGGAGACAGCATAGATAAATTAGAACACACAAAATATATATATAGAATAGATTTCTATCTATTCTATATATATATTTTGTGTGTTCTAAGATGGCACTTATAGTTTGTGTTGGTGAAGAATAGAAAAAGGCCTTCTAAGGGAAATAGTGTTTGAACTGAGGCTTAAGGGAAAGCTAAAGATTTTCTAAGAATTTTAGGTTGGGAAGGAGAATATTCTGGCATGAAATCCAGAAGATGAAGGTAACCCTTCTCCTAGTCAAGGATCCTTGATCTCCACCTCCTTCCTTTTACTTTCAATATCACTTTATCTACTGGCTTCTTCCTTCCTACCTGGAAATATGTTCAAGGCATCATACATCTTTATAAGGAGACAAAACACATTTAAAGTGCTTATTATATGTCATGCACTGCACTAAGTATTGAAGCTTCAATGGGAGGGAAATAAAGTACAAATGGCCTAGAGCCTGTTCTCAAAATGGAGATCATCAAAAGGAATTCAAAACCTTAACAAAGAACATAGAACCTCCCTTAATCCCATCCTTCAAGTTATCATATTCTTCATCCTTTGAGGCCAGACTCCTACAGGAAGTAGTATATACTTTGCCTCAACAGTGTTACTATTTCCTCTCCATCCCTTGCCATCTGTCTTCTGACTCCAGCCTTCCATGGAAGCTGAGAGAGGATCAAGTGTCTTCTAACATTTAAATTCCATACCCCTTTCCCCAGGCTTCTTCATTCTTTACAATTCTTTAATAAGATGATGAAGAATAAAGTCCTAACTATATTTGCAAAGTTTCAATGATAGACACCCTTTTCTTCTTCCTTGTTACTCTGTCAACTGAGGATCACATCCATTTCTATCATTTCAATCATAATCTCTAGGTAAATGGCTCCCAAATTATCTGCCTATCTAGCCAACTATTCCTTAAACTCCATTTATGTCTCCAAAAGCCAGTTGACCACATTCATGCAGATGGCTTCATCACATCAGAATTCCTATGTCCAAAACAAAACTCAGCATAGATCATGAACTGGGAATTTGGCCCATGTGCATCATGCTTCATAGGGCAACTCCACAGGGTGGGGGATGCTAGAGAGCAGATGACACCTCTCCACATGGAAGACTGCTTCCAGGAGAATTATGGAAGGGAAAATGCCTTAGAGATGGCAGTAGATGTGGACATTCAGTGTTCCCGTTGGCTAAAGCCATATGCTGAAAGGGACGCTCTCTAACTGGGTCTGGATGCATTCAAAGAGAGTTGTCAGCTTCTACCACTTCCTCTTTACTGATGTTCCTTTATTTCATTCTGCAGCATACCATGCTGCAAAGGGAAGGGGTTGTGGAATCTCCCTTCTCTGAAGCAATGAGACATGTGAGAATTAAAGTTCATCTTCCTTGGCTTTTTGGTTCGTTCTTTTCCATTTTAGGTAGGGACCATGGAGCTGCCAGTCTTGGTAGTTTCAAAGGCTAGGAGAGTAAACCACAAGAATCCAGGTGCTAGAGTCTAGGTGAGGCTTCACAGGCAGGATGGCATCCATGCCCTATGGAACAAGGAGAGACAGGGAATAGCCTTCTAGACTCTTGCCAGAAAAAACTGAAATAAGGAATCACTTGGTAGCATAGTCACCCTTGAACATGAATTTGGTGACCATGCCAGTATGTAGAAACTGAGTCAAGTTTCAAGCCTGGTACCCTCCAAGAGACTTAGGCAGTGTCTGCATATTCTGGATGGGCAGTGATTATGCCCCTAAAGTGTTGGAGGGAATGTTTATACGCTTGGGCTTTCTACATCTGCAGAATAAATATCCCTCCATAAAAATCAGTGTATATTAAGTTGGTTGGATGAAACTGGCCTGCTAATTACTGACCATGTTTCTTTTTAATGAAAAACTAGCCAGGCACACCTAGAAGGAGGGGTTAGGATATTGCATCCACAATATGAGTCAAGTGGACATTTAGCCTCTGTGTGATGGTCTCTAAGAAAGGGCACCATGTCTCCTCTCATGGTACGTCTGTTTCACTTTTGACAGTCCTAGTTGTTAGTTGTTAGTTTTTCTAATGTCAATCCTAAATCCGCCTCTTTGTAACTTCTTTTCCATCATGCCCAGTTCTGCCCTCTGGGAACAAACAGAATAAGTCCAATTCTTTCTCCACAGTTTAAATACTTGAAGATAGCTCTCATGTCCCCATTAGTCTTCTCTACTCTATTCCAAATATACCCAATACTTTAGTTTTGGGTTTTTTTTAATCCCTTAATTTCTACCTTAGAATCAATACTGTGTATTGAGTCCAAGATAGAAGAGTGGTAAGGGCCAGGCAATGGGAGATTAAATGACTTGCCCAGGGTCACCTAGCTAGGAAGTGTCTGAGGCCATATTTGAACCCAGAACCTCTTTTCTCTAGGTCTGGTTTTCAATCCACTGCCTCCAATATCCAATACTTTGTAACCCTCATATAATGGCGACTCAAACCCCTTCACTATCCCAATTGCTTTTCTCTGGACATTATAGTTAAGATTTCAATGTCCTTCTTAAAACATAGTCCCCAAAACTGAAGAAAGAGCTAGGTGGCACAGTGGTTGAAAACTGGAGTCAAGAAGACTTGGGTTCAAATCTTCAACATTTACTAGTTGGACAATGCTAGAAAGGTCTCCCTCCATCTGCCTCAGTTTCCTTATCTATAAAATGGAGATAAAAATATAATAGCATCTGTTGCCTAGGGTATGGTGAGTATCAAATGAAATAATATCATCAAGCTTCATACAAACTTTAAAATGCTATATAAGTGCTTATTATCATCATATACATTTTATCATTATGTTCATATTAATTATATTTATATTTATAATTTATTTTGTAATAATTTAGACATATTTTATAATTTATATTATGTATAAATAAATAATAAAATTTATAACATAGAATAAATGATAAATTGATAATATTAATATTTCACTATTCTGTGAAACTCTGCTTCTCTTAAGGCACCTCAACATTACCTGAGCATTTTTGGCTACCATAACACACTGCTGACTTTTGTTGTACCTTGGTCCACTAAAACCCTCATATCTTTTTCAGAACAAATACTCTCTAACCATATAAAGTAAAAGTAAATTCTTGAAACCCAATTGTATTACTTTATATTTTTTCCATCCTGAATTTCATTTTAATAGATTTATCTGGATACTCTAAGCTGTCAAGATACTTTTGAATCTTGACTGTTATCCAGTGTCTAAGCTATCCCTATGGTGAGCATGACGTCTACACCTTCATTCAAGTTATTGACAACATTTTAAAACAGAACAGGACTAAGCAAAGCTCTTTGTGGTATTTCACTAGAGATCGCCTGCCATGTTGGTATTGAACAATCAACTGGCATTCTTTGAGTGTAACCATCCACTTTTGAATCTACATAAATACATTATCAACTAATCTACACGCCTATATCTTGTCAACAAGGATGGCGTACATTAGCAAATGCTTTGCTTAGAGGTACCACACAAAGTGGCACATTCCACAACCATATAAAATCATGAAATTGGAAGGTGGAAGTGGGGAGGGAAAAGTCTCATGGCCTTCATGTGGCTATTTAAAGTGTTCTATTCCATATGTAAAAAAGTTGAAAATATTCTAGATGTCATTGCACAAATAGGGTCAGCGGTGGATTATTCAAATCAAGAGGAATACAAACTAGGTTCCAACCTAAAGTATTTGCTGAAATATATCAATTCTGATTCATACCCTCAATGAGGTTACCCAATTGGAAAAATTAAATATAACTAACCTATTCCCACAAAATTCTTTAGCAATGAAAAACATGCCTCTAACCACTGAAAAAGTGAGAGAGGAAAACTAGAAATGGCTTTTGCTGAGAGAGTACCAAATAACCAGTTTTATATTTTACTTCTGTATGTGTGTATGCGTGTCCATGTTTCCTCATGACTTGACTGATTGCTTGAATGGACTGACCAATCAATTCATCTCAAATGGACAAACCCCTTGTGTTAACAGAACTAGCTTTAATTTTCTCTTTCAAGCCTAGACTTCTTTGATAATGGATATGCAACCAGGAGAAACTTAGGGTGGGCTTCTGGCTTTGCCAAAATTTGGGTGACCTTAGACAAATCTTTAATCCTCTTGGGCACTCAGTTTCCCCACTGTACAATGGGAAAACTAATTCTTTCATCTTTCCATGGAATAGTTGTGAAGGAAATGTTGTATAAACCGTGAGTTATGATGTAAATGTTTGTGTTATTTCTGACTGCTATATACAAACCTAACTGAGGAATGAAAACTTGCATAAGAATCCAAGTCTATTTTCAAACCAAATCAATATGATACCTTAGAATACAAGATTTTGTTCCTTTGTATAGTACAGTCATAATTATGGGTAAGGTTATTATGGTCTAGGCAGCTGAGGCTTGCAGTCAATAAAGTGCTGGACTTTAAATCAGGGAGACTCGAGTTCAAATCCAGACACATAATAATAGGTAACAATTATATATCACTTTAAAATGTATAAAGTGCTTTGCAAATATTATCTCATTTTATCCTCATAATAACTCTTGGAAGAAGGTCCTATTATTATCCCCATTTAGCAGGTAAAGAAAGTGAACTTGCCCAGTTAGTAATTGTTTGAGGATGGATTTGAAATCAGGTCCTCCTGCTGTCATCTGGCACATTATCTAGGGCATGGCTGTGGGATACTGGACAAGTCACTTAAGTGCTCTCTGCCTGTTTCCTCATCTGTAAAGTTTGGATAGGGCAGCCAAGTGAGTCAGGAAGAAGTCTTCCTGAGTCCAAATCTGACCTCAGGCACTTACTAGTTATGTGACCCTGGACAAGTCACTTAACCATTTCCCTCAGTTTCCTCGTCCATAAAATGAATTGAAGAGGAAAATGGCAAATCACTCCATTATCTTTGTCAAGAAACCCCAGTTGGGGTCACAAAGAGTTGGACATAACTGAAATGACTGAATAATACCCCAATTTTAGATAATAATAGGGTAATAATAGTATCTACCTCACACGATTTGTGTGTGGATCCAATGAGCTAATATGTATAAAATACTTTGCCAACTCTAAAGTGCTATTAAAAAACTCATCATTATTCTTAGTCTGATGAGAACTGTAACTTTGGGGGGTGGGGAATAGCTCAATGTTAGTCAGGTCACCCATATTTGGAGAGTCTTGCTTCCCCTTTGAATTGATCCTCATATGACTTCATCCAGTGCTGCCATGAGATCTGGGAAGTGGGGAAGGGGGAAAAACAACCCCAGGAAAAGGTGGGTGAAGAGAGCTGTAAGCCAGCAGAAGTGAGTGGGCAGGGAGAAAGGAATGGTTCCCTACCCTCCTAGCCTGACTGTACCCAAGGCTAGAAGCTGTCCCTTCTGTCTCCTCTCCTCCTTCTCCACAATACGGCTTCCTACACCTTATCTGCTGAGCTTCCTGACTACAACCAGGGGTCTGATGGAGACTGGGGGGGCTTGTTTTACATCCAGGAGATGAAGGTATAAACAGAAAATGGAGGCTCTGAACTTTGAAGCAATTTTTTAATATATTGTATTATGATTAGTTAAAGGAAAATATTTAATAAGTGGGGAAATATGGAACTTAAGGTTAGGCAGTGTAGGTTCAGCCGTTGAAGATTCATCATTGTTTGACTCCGTTCTCTGCCCTGCAGAGAAAGACCGATGTGTAATGAGCCACTAGAAAGATGCCTGTGGGGATGTGGAGAGAAAGGAGGAAGGAAGAAAACTAGTGGGAGTCTTCTTCTATCTCTCCTTACTCCCCCCCCCCTACATTAAATGACTTCATGATATCCCTTATGCATCTCGATCATAGAAGCCTAGAGATTTGGACAGAAGCAGCATTGACGATCAATCAGTTTAAGTGCCTACTGGGTGCCAAACATCATCCCAAGCTCCAAGAGTACCAATAAAAGAAAAAAAAAACAATCCCTGCTCTCTAGGAGCTTCCAGTGTCATGGGGAAGACAACATGAAGACAACTAAATGCATACAAAATGCATGCAGGATAAATTGGAAATAATCAATGAGGGACAGCATTGGAATTAAGGAGGGTCAGGAAAGACTTCATGGGGAAGACAGGATTTTGGCCAGAATTTGAGGAAAACCAGAAGGTAGAAAGGAGGACACAGTATCCCAGAATGGGGGACTATTAGAGAAAATGTTCAGTTAGGAACTTGTGTAAGGGGGCATCAAGAAAGAGGAGCCTATGAGATGCATAAAGAGTAGAAAGGTGGTGAGACCACGTGTTGAAGGCTCTGAATGCAAGAGCATATTATATTTGTTCCTGGAGGTTTTAGGGGGTGAGGCAAAGGAGGGAGGGCTGGGGGTGACATGGACATTTCTGCCTATGATTTAGGAAGATCACTGGTGACAGAGTGGAGGATTGTCTAACTTGGGGAAAACTATGGTGGTAAGACCACCTTGCCATTGCAATAGTTCAGGTCTTTGGAGATGAGAGCCTAAACCAGGTAGGGTGGTGATGTCAGAGGAGAGAAGGGAACATATATGAAAGATGTTACTGAGGACTTGGCCACAGATTATTTATTGGAAGAACTTGAGGTTAAGACCAAGATGGCACACATGGGTGATTAGGAAAATTACTTCAAAGTTATAGGAAAGGTAAGAAGGGGTAAGAATTTAGGGAGAAAAATAAAAGGTTCAGTTTTGGATATGATGAGTTTCAGTTATCAGTTGAACATCCAGTATGAAATGCCTAAAAGCCATTTGGAAGCATAAGCACCAGAAGATAAATGAAAATTTAATTCTAGGGAGCTGATGAGATCACCAAGTGAGACAGAATGGAGAGAGATCATTTACTACTTCTCTGGTGTTCTCTGATTGTCTTGTCCTAGAATAACTCTAGATTATTCCCCATTCACAATGGAAACTATGGAGGAGCTTCTCAGTCTTCAAAGGAGAGTGCAAGAGTGAATGCACTGCTCAGAGGACAGAACCATGGGGTGGAGATAGGAATTTAAGGACTAAGTCAGGTATAAATATTTAGTATTCTTTCCTGGTCCTCATCTCTGGTACTGTTTTATTTTGATGGCTACCGTGCATTTATAATTTCCAAGTTTATATTATAATGGTAAATAGGTGACCTTCATACAAAAGTCTTCAGCTCTTCTCCTCCCCTCAGATGTCACCAAGTGCCTATTTTTAGCTTATCAAAAGCAATCTGCATGGCTCAGGAGCTGGCTGCCCCAGCATGACAGAAGTTGAGAGGACAAAGGAACATGGGTTTGCATGTTTACCTGCAGACTCAGAAACACTTAGTAGAAGTAGCTGACCCATGGAGACAAAAGCAAAAAAGAAAAGTTTCTGGCAGAAGTCTCCAACTTCTTGGCCCCCTCCAAGATTTAACCAAATTCATGTAAACACAGAGTGCCAGTTCATGACTTTGGGTTGCATGTGTCTTACTAAATTATAAACTTGTCTAGGATGAGAACTTTGCTTCATTTCGTTTTTTTTGTCCCAGCACATAGCACAGGCACTTAACACTTATATGTTGTGAATTCAATTATTGGATCCCTAAAGAAAGTCATGGGTGGATATAAAATGACCTCCCCTTTGAAAAAATTATTTAAGACTTTTTCTAATATTTATTTTAAGGCAATTAGATTTTAAGCCAGCAGTTCCACTTTTTAGACTGAAATTATCCTACAAAAACAATCTGAGATTACTATAAGGCACCCTCTCCCCCCAGCCTATATGTTCAGTAGGGGAGAGACCCACAGCAACATAATGGGTGTCCTCTGTTTTTATAAGAGACCAATAAGAAGGTTCCATCTTAGTTCACTTTATGGTTACCCAGAGTTATCATATATAGTTATTTGAGTTACCACTTAGTTTTATTTTCTTGTTTATTTAAGAGTGGGTGTCCCTATCTCAACTAGTCTAAAATACTGGGTCTGTTTAGAATCCTGTTCCTATTGATTGTTCAGGTGACTTGACCTGGGATAGGAGGAAGGACCTGGGATCCTTCCTTAGATAACCCAGTGGCCACCTTCCTCTGGGCACTTACCACTGATATTAAACTTACTATGAATATCCAATCATCTTAGCTCACTGCCACTCAACTTCTGAGTTCAAAAAACCCACCATCTTCATTTTCCCTGGCAGCTGGACCAACAGTTGTGTATCACACTTGACCTACTTAGGTCAGGACTCTTCATCATCAACTAAGCTGAGGATCCAGGTATTAAATGACATCTTCCTCTGAGAAGCAGGGAGCATTTCAGATGGACAGTACTTACCAACAGAACTGACTCCTGAAAAGTGAGCCTGTGGGGGCAATTAGGTGGCGCAGTAGATCAAGAGCCAGGCCTAGAGATGGGAGGTCTTGGGTTCAAATCTGGATTCAGACACTTCCTAGCTGTGTGACCCTGGGCAAGTCACTTAATCTCCATTGCCTAGCCCTTACCTTTCTTCTGCCTTGGAGCCAATATGCAGTATTGATTCTAAGAAAGAAGGTAAGGCTTTTTAATAATTAAATAGATAGATAGATAGATAGATAGATAGATAGATAGATAGATAGATAGATAGATAGATAGGTAGGTAGGTAGGTAGGTAGGTAGGTAGATAGATAAAAGTGAGCCTGTGGAAAGGCCTTCACAAGAAAATAAGGAGCACCCCCAGGAGAATATTAGAAGAATATTTTAGTAGACTCCCTTTCTACCTGCAATATGTTCTTTTTTTCAGAGATGTATATTTGTGGGTTGGATGTGGTGGGACGCTATATCCATAAAGAGATTTCCTCTCTTCTTTAAAAGAACCTAGAATATTCCCCTCAGTCCTGGGGAAACACAATGTCTCCCTCAAGGAAGAAAAGGCAAAGAACCAACTTGAATTACTCATCCCTCTACCTGAGAGGCAGTGTGATGTCATGGATAAAGCACTGCACTTGGAGTCAGGAAGACCCAGGCCCAAATCTTACCTTGGAGCTAATTATTAGGAGTGTGGCCAAAGGTAAGTGACTTCTCTTCTGTAAGCCTCAGTTTCCTCATATTTAAATTTTAGTTGATGGACTAACGGATCTCTAAGGTCCCTATTAAGTCTATGAACTTATAGGTTAGGGATTCTACAGAACATTGTTCCACTTGGGGATTCCAAATCACCAGCCAGAAGTTCTCCTGTCTGTCTGTATTGATTACTTAAAAACATATGTGATGACTAGCTTGATAAAGCTTGAAGGAACCTTGAAACTGGAGTAAAAAAAATCCATTCAGATCATGGCTCTGCCATTACAAGCTACATGACCTCAGATGAGTCACAACCCTTTGGACAGTGTTGCCTTCATTTCTAAACTTAGTTCTTTGAGCTAGATTCTTTTTAAGGATGCTTTCAGTCCTAAATCTTCAGATCCTATTTCTGGAGTCCCATTTATATAAATAAATAAATGCATGAATGAATGAGTAAAATAGTGAACAAATAAATAAATGAATAAAGCTTCAGATGGTCCAAATAATCAGACTATAATGGCTCCCCAAGTGCTTGCCTGACAGAGACCCCATTCTCCTCATCTTAATGAAAAGCCTTGATTCCTTCAGCATCCCGAAGGTCACTTACCATTCCAAATATGAGGTCAAAAAATTTTCACCCAGGGAGTAGTGGAAGGAGTTCAGGGAATTTTTATTTAAATCAGGCCAGTGTCCCAGTGTAATAGACTCATTACAATGTTCCCCTTGTGGTCTTTGGACAAAAAGTGCCTTCTCCAGGGGCCCTTCAAGACTGCTGAGGAGCTAATCCTAAACTTAGTTCCAGGGATGAATTATTGACCTCTATGTAGCCAGACGCAGCCAGTTGTTATAATACAGAAGAAAATGAACTAGGAAGCATTTTGCTCTCATCTTGATCCCAAGAGAACATGCAGAGGGGCTTCTGCCCCACTCCAGCTCTTTTCCACAAATTCATAGCTGTCCTCTCCTGAATGCTTCCCATAGATCTGAGAATGTAAAAATATTTGGGGAGCATAAGGTGATTCTAAGATGTTTTGAAAATTTAAATAAAACACAAATAATTAGAATATAAGAAATTTAGTTCATCTAGCTTGCTTATAGATCATAAAAATTCATCCACTGAACAAGATCCTCTATTTGTGAGTACCTCCATGCCTCATTCAGAAAGAGTTCTTAAAAGCTGTTAAAAATAAAAAGTTAATAAATAATAATAAAAAATTAAAAAATTAACTTTTATATATGTGTTTTCCCTCCAGCTCACAGGTCTTCAAGGATTGATTTTCTAATCTTAGTTCATTTATGATTGCAATAAGGGGCATAAAGAAAACGCTTACTGGGATAAATGACATGAAGTTTAAAGGCAAAAGGAGCTCTTTTTGCCACAGATAGGGGCCAGCCATGGCCGGACCACCAAAAGTCCAATTTCACTGGATATAGACGAGTTTGAAGTTAGCCTTTTGGATTTCAGCAGAAAGCTCATATTGCTGTTGTGTCTGCAAGTACTAAGTTAAATGAGTTTGATGGTGTCAGCTTAACTCGAGCCAAAATAAACGTACAGTATATGTTTACAGTCTCTGTTTTATACATGTCTGGAGCAGAGAAACTATTGAAGCCGACTTACTTCTCACCCCTGGAGAGCGCAGTTCTTCACTGTCATAACTGAGGTCACCGGCAGGTCACCATGGAGAAGACAACTTTGAGAGGGGCCTGTAGTGGGCCAAAGTGTCAGTTTCACTTTTACATAGGAAAAAAAAAACAACAGGGAAAATATTTGGATGGAAAGAGAATAAACACATACACACACACACATACATACATACATACATTACCATGCCCATGTTTGAAATTCTTCTTCTTAATGTGAGTGGAGAAAGCTGTAACATGGATCTGAAAAGTATTACTGGATTGTTTAAAAAACTATTTTGGCTTTAAGTGTCTCCAGCACTTCGAATTACAGGAATATACTTATAAGTCCAATGATATTATTGCACATAGAAGCTCATGTCAAAAAAAAATCATAAGGTTAGATGGGCTGGTGTGAAATGTACTTTATATTCCTAAAAAGCACCTCCACCCAATTTAAGTGGATTTAATATTTGTCAGATCTCTGAACCTACTCTCCTTATGTAAAGAGTGTGGACAGCATAAAAAAATAGAAAAATAAAATGCTGATCGTCTTGAAATTAAATTCGGTGTTATCATCTCATATGAGTAAGATGATCTTCAAAATATGGGTTTCCTTTGAAACAGTTAAATTTTATAAAGGACATAATAAAACAAAAACAGCACATCTGAACTCATCTGAATTATATTTTAATGCCCAATATAATGGGGTATATGCATGATAAGTATGTGATCTAATGATATTAATTTAGAACTGATTCAGTTAGATATGTAATTTTTTGTTGCTGTTGCTATACTGACCTCTGCAGGCTTTGTAAGCTGGGAGCAATTGTTTACTGTACTAAGAAATCTATGGTGGAGTGTCTCATTCCATCTCCTTCCATAAAGGAGGTTTCCAAATGAAAGTGTTTGCAGGATTCCAGAGTTATTGCCATACCTTAATTTCTTTTAATATTCCCTTTAATAAGGAACTTTGTGAAGAGCCATTTGAAATCATGACTTCAAAACAAACATTGGTCAGTTTTAGCCTCTGCTCTCTTCGTCTCTTCCCAGGTAACATTCGATAGCTGGAAATTTACCCTCGTAAAATTTAAGAAATGCACCAGTTTTAAATTTCATCCCCTTCAGTGGATTAAATATATCTAAGCATTTTATTTTCATTTGTTGTTCTGTTTCTTTCTACTCCAGGGGTGTCGTGATAGAATAATAACATTATTTCAGGAAAATCTTTTTCAATGTATCATCTATATATAACCTACTTAGTGAAATTGAACAAAATTATCTGTGACTACAAATACTCAAAATGTAGTAGATTGAATAACTGAAAAACCCAATGTAGTAGAGTGAATAAGTGGTGGACTACTTGTAAGGAGCTATTTCTGTTTGAGGGGTAAAAAACATGATTTTCCCCCTCTCTTTCTCTCTTCCTTGCCAACAAAATTCTTATTACATATCTAGAGTTTTGTGTGTTTCTTATAGTAAACCATGCCCAGCTATAATCTTTCAATGAAAGTCTGGCACTTCTTTTATACACATGTTTATGTATATTGCATACACACAGGTATGCATGTAGAGATACATGTATGCACAAATATGTATATGCATATATTTATACATATTTTAGTCATTTAAAATTCTATTTGGCTCATTTACAGAATGGTGCCCTATGCCTTATTTATATTAGAAACAAAGGAGCCCTGAATTGCAGCTCTGTTTATAACTATTTATGGTTTAACAAATGACAAAATACAGAAGTCTTAAAAAATTTTGGTCTGGAAAAAATGTTTCAGTCTGGTTTATGTTTTCCTTTGCTTCCCTTATATTTATTGATTTTAGTAACTACTTCATCTTTGTCCAGTGGGTACCAAAGTTATGGAGGTAAGTGTCATTCCCAGATCATATCCTAAACATAGCTCTCATTACTAATTTTCCCCAAAGAAGTCCATTCCAAGTCTTCATATTTTCAGTCTATTTGTTTTTCTTTTTAGAATTAGAATGCCTTGACTGATTCGACTCTTCGATAATGCAAGAACCTGCTTTTCTACTATATACTGAAATTACATACATAATATAACACACACACATGTTAGGTGCTTTAATGGATAGAGTTTTATAGTTAGTAATATCTGAAATGTTATCCTGCCTTGGATGTTTATTGTGTGGCATGCTGACCTAGTCACTTAAATACTCTCAGTCTCAGTTTTCTCATCAGAAAAATGGAGATAATAATAGCACATATCTCACAGGGTTATTGTAAAGATTGAGTGAGAAAATATACATAAAACACTTTGTAAACCAAGTGCCACCTAAATATGACTTATTATTATTTCCAGGGTTATTATTCCCAGTTATGATGTTTATTTTAACTTAGTTTTCCACATGTGGGCATATTGGGGTTGTGTCTTTCTGGAATTTCAGTGCTCCAAAACTTTTGTTTAAAATTTGTCGAAATTCCTTGCATACTAGTTATCAAAATTATATAGCAATCACAGATATTGTGGAATGGATTTTTTCCCCTTGAAAAAAGTCATCAAAAGGGTTTTGTGAAATTTAGTGAGGTAAAAATAATTGTAGAGTCACTTTAAAAAAAGTTTCCCTGAGTATTAATATATTTACAGTTACACTGTCTTTAGTATTGGTGGGAGGCATTGTGGTCTAGTGGGTCTACAGATGGCCTAGGAGTCAGGGAGATCTGGGTCAGAATCCTATATCTGAGGAATACTGGCTGTGTGACCCTAAGCAAGTCATTGCAAGTGACTCGGTATTCAAGGTAACTCTTCAAGACCATAAGTTGTAAGAGAATGTACAGAGTATAGGAAGTTTCTCACAAGAAACTATACTGATGAAATCAGAGGTCTCCTCAAGATATTAACTTATAATTAGCATTGCATACTTGAAATGAACTTCCCCAACCCTATCCCAAAGGGGCAATGAGTCAGGAAGACCTCTGTTCAAATCCTGCCTTAGTTTAGTTTAGTAGTCGGTATGACTAGATGAGTTACTTAACCTTTCTCTATCTAATCAATGTCATCATCTGTAAAATGGGTGGAATCTGTGGCCTCTGAAGCCCCTTCCATTTCTAAAACTATAAATAAATAAATCCTCCATTTGAGGATGCTCCTATTGTTTAGGAATGCTTCTTTTATGAATGAAGCCTTCCCTGTACCGCTGGTATACAGAAATCAAGTGATTCTTCCCTCCTAAATTTCTTCAAGCATATTTCTAGGACTTCTCCTTTGCCTCCGACCCCATTTTTAACCACATCTACCAATTACAGCTATACATTTTCTTCCACACATTAGCTTATACACCCTTTGAAATCAGGATGTATATTATGCCAATATTTGTGTTCTACCAACCAGTCCAGTATCTGACACAAAGTAGTTGATTAATGAATGTTTATTGAGTTGAATTGAGTCCATAGTTCTAAATATTTATTTTATTAAAATAATTGAGGCAGATGGTATGTTGAAAGCCCTTTTCTGTCTGTTGAAAGGATTAGTGATTTTCCCAGTTTGAAGAATTTGTAAAGGGAGAATACTTGTATGATCAGTACGTAAATCCAAGGAAGTTGATTGAAACGCGCAAAAGGTTAAGTAATTAACCCAATTAGCAAGTATCAGAAAGGATAATTGAACCCTGGTTTTCTGGTTCTTAGCTCTGCATCTACAGTATCCACATTGCCTCAGCCATCCATGTGCAGTCCAAATGATTATTTGGAGGTCATATGACTATTTTAAAAGGAGACCTTCAGAGAAAGATAGAACTTTAGAGGTCACATAGCCAACCCCTTCCTTTGTCTGAAGCTTATAGCAGTTGTGACTTGCTTAATGTCTGTAACATCTCTTTTTAAGATTGACTCTCTGCTTAAATCCTACAGGGTAGATCTTGAATTTACACTACTCTTTGGAATAACATGGGTCTCAGTCTTCATTTTTTTTTCCATTTGGTAATGTCTATCCTTACAAAGTAAAATGAAGAATTGAGGCAATAGTCTTGATTAATACATCCAAAATAACCCATCTATATTTTCAAACAGAAATTTCATATCCAGATAAAATGGAAGCAATAATGTATGGGTGGAGGGAGAAAGAGACATGGGGAAAGGACAGATATTGTAAGGAGAGGCTGTTCAAATTATCTATTCCAGAAAGAAAATTGCTTAAAACAAATCTTTAAAATAATGTTTAGTTATATTTCAGGTTCATATTTTTTTAATGTATAGGAAATATTTTTTCAAATAAATAATTAAATATCTTTTGTTGATTTAAACTCTAGTATTATCACTGTTCATTATCTTCATGTTTGGTTAACATTTCTGATAAGTATTTTTTGGCCTAGAAACAACTGTTTCTAGATATTACAGTAACAGTACTAGATCAAGCTGAGTTATCCATGCAAATATGAATATATGTATTTTTAAACATATTTACACATTTAAATTTCCATGTTTAGTTATTAGACTAAGACAACCATCGGAAAAGATCTAATGCCATTACTCCATTTTCTAGATGGGAAGTAAAAATCAACAGATAAAAGGCATTAGGAAAATGGGAAGATAAGACTTCACTTTAAAGTATTTTCATGTAATTTCAAATCTATTTAAATAATATTCCTGTATTATGAACAATTATGATGGTGAGCTATAAAATCCAGAGAACTTTATTAAAATTCGTAAATTTTCAGAAAAAGGAAATGCTATATGCAAATATTTTTAATATAGTAGGTCTTTATGGCGGCATACAGTCTACGATTTAGTAGGGCTATTAGGACTGCTACGAAGATGTTAAATTGTCATAGAACACACTGTGTTAATATCAATTGGAATAGATAGAAGCTTCATCAGTTGCTATAACCGGAGAAGATATTATCATTATTCTTTGTTGTCAGTAAAGTTTCATTCCATAACATTTGCCATTTAATTGTGATTGTAAGTACAAGAACAGATCTGGCCTTACCATAAGGTGAGTTGAAGTTCATGTTTCAGGTCTAAAAGAGCAGGTCCCTAGTTCAGAGGCAGCTAGTTCTGGAGGGATGCATAGAGCTGGCCCTGGGCATACTCCCACTGGCTTGGATTTCCATTGGCTGTGAGGAGATAGAGAAGGACCAATGGGAATGCTTCCCCTGGGTGTGGAGGTGGAGGTGGAGGGGTTCTATCCTTACCTATTGCTAGTTCTTAGGCACATCCTTGCAGTGGACTCTCCCCTTATTCCTCAGCAAAGGCATTAAAGGCAAGAAAAGATAAGGGCTGTGTCCTATTGGCCCTACTCTATCCATCCCTGCGATTAAGGCTCTTTCCATGACCTACATGGCCCTGATTATTCTGGGGAAAGAGTATGTGGAAAAGACATGGAATATAGATATTTTAAGCATTCTCTGATTTTCCAGTGCTGGAGCCTAGAAAGTGAAGGCAAGTGGTATAGAAATTAGAATGATAACAAATTGGGTCCTTTGTTTTAAATCCTAGAAAGATTCTACTTTAACTTTTAGAGATGAAAATGACTTGGACACATACGATCTATGTCATATTACCTTTCTGTTTTGGGGAGGAAGAAGGTTTAGGAGGGAAAGAAAGAAAATAGATTATAAAATGTCAGAAAATTATTATTGAAAATTGTATCAACATGTAACCTGGAAAAAATTAAAATTAATAAAAAAGAAAACAATTCAGGTGGCATCAATTTTAAACTTTCCTCTGGATTTACTGTAGATATTGGAATCTGTGCCGGAGCCAGTTCTGACTTGCTTTTGAGTGCCAATTGTTACATTTTCAGTAGGAGTTTTTACTATTCAGACATCAGGATATCAGTAAATTGTAAAAATCAGGGATTGATTTATTAGTTTGTTGTTTGACTTGACAATTGTATATTTAGTTCAGAAAGGGATTTCATAAACTCTCTGGTCCAACTATCTCATTACATTGTTGAAAAACTGGAGCCTATAGAGGTTTAATAAGATTGCTGAAGATTTTACAGAGAGTAAGTAGCAGGGTGGGGATTCTAACTCAGGCCCTCTGCCTTCAAACCTAGCACTCTGTACTACACATTTCCTTTCAACCTTCAATGTTCTCTAGCGGACTATTGAGTTTTTTATTCAATGTGAACCAAAACACAAGGGGAAAAAAACTACTTGAGATATAATGAATGCACTTTTAATTCTTTGATTTTATTCTTACAAGGGAATTGGCAAATTATGCTATTCACATATCATGAGAGGATATTCTCATTTTGGTTTATATCGATCACTGGACATTAGTCAATGTCTTGATAAAATATTAGATGCTCACATACATGCGTGTCTTGTAGCTATGACAATTAACAAAAGCTACTTCAGGAATTTTAAAATGACAGTAAAATGATATATATTCAAAACACTTGAAAATGATTTAAAAATATGAAAATCCATTGAGTCATTATTCATGGGAAAGACTTTTTGTGTTAGTGGCCAAAACCTAGGGACCATGCATTTCCTCGGGGCGAAAAAAAAAATGAAGGGATTGGTTGGACGTTTCAGACATGTATCACCCAGTTGAGTCTGAGGGCTTTCATCACTGACCTGGCATTTTCTTCTCAGAATGCTCTACTATCCTAGTGCCCTCTGGATATCATCCCAAATCAAATGGTTACCTGACAGAGCCATCCAGAACCTACACACAAGGAAGAAGAAAATCTAAGTGCCTGAATGCTGTATCATCACATAAATTTTGTTTCATTAGAAGATTTTTCCAGATTTAACACAAAAAATTCACTGTCTCAAGCTCTGTTGGTATGGAACGTGTTTGGACAATGTTATATCATCAACAGTCTTTGGCTACTAAAGCCAAGAGGATGTGGCTTTAAATCCCAGCTCTGCTACTAATTAGCTGTGTGAATTTGGATTAAAAACAACAACAACAACTCTTTAGTCTATATTACCTCATCTGGAAAATGAGGGAGTTACATTAGATGGCTTCTAAGGTCCCTTCCAACTCAATTTCTATGAGTCTAGGTGGTTCATGATTATCAGTTTTGTAACCAGATTCCTAATTATTGATTTTTTGAGACTCAGAATATGCATTCTGTTCTTTTCCATGCCCACACCATATGCCAGGCTCTGAATGTCTCCCACCTCTGCCTATTGCTATACTATACTATGAAACTTAGGCTATCACAACTAAGATGAAAAAGTCACCATCATCTTCATCGGAAAATGGAAGCCAACACATCCCATGGTAGTATCTCTACCTAACATGAAACAATTCACGAGACTGGCCTAATATGAGAAGCTAGAAACAAGTTTCAGATCCCATGCAACTGAAATGGAAAAATTAAAAGAATAAGTGCTAAGTTGTCATCTTCAAGATATTGGCTCATTTTTCCTTTTTAAGGCTCCCTAACCTGGAAATTTGTGCTTTATGAAAAAAAATGAATCAACTTATGGAAAAAACCAAGGACTCTGGATGCCCAGGTTCTAGTCATATAGTAAGTAATGAGCTAGAATTTTAACATGTCTAAAATTCATTTTGCTTTTCTGGATAAAATGCTTTATGATAACACATGACCATTTTGTGTCAAATAGAGATATTTCAAGGTGACATAAATAAATATACTCTGAGCACCTTGAAAAAAAAGATATTCAATGTTATTCAAAATAGTGGATACATTGATTATTTAAGTGAATGATACACATCTATTACTGATTTATATATTCTTCAAGATAGATGGTAGAAAAAAATCTAGTTAGCAATATAGTTGAATCAGGTAGATATTGTCCTAAATTACTCAAAATCAAAGAATATTATAGTTACTGAAACTTATGGCCCAAGCCTACCTGAACCATAAATCTTCTCTACAACATAATAGTTAATACTAGTTAATAGCACTATTGGTAGTGACCAGCCTGATTATTCTCTTTGGCAATGCTAAAGAGAGAAGGAAATGAGTAGTGCTAAGAAACCAAGAGTGACATCAGTCAGTTTTCCTATTCATCCCTGCCAAGGCAATTATGATATGAATACACATCCACGACCCCTGTGATCATTCTTTTAAAACTCATAGGCATTTGATTTTTTTTAGGGCCACATTTAGGCCACTAATAATTTTAGAGGATCTTTAGTTGTATCAGGATCATGAATGATTTCAGTGGCATAGGAAACTCCCAGATAAGAAAATCCTAATATGGATAGGCTCTTTCCTTTTAATTCATAGTCTCGGTGAGTTGCCTGGGACCCTGAGAGCTTCTGTGACTTGCCCCAGGTTACAAGGCCAATAGGCATCAATGGGTTGGCAGGCAGGTCCTCCTGACTTCTTCCTGGCTCCGAGGCTAGCTCTCTAGCCACTGGGCTACTCTCTTTCTAGGTGTACATCAAAGTATTCTCCTTTTATGATCATTGAAACATAATTATGGCTTTGTGGCTTTCACTTCTAAAGTTGATGTTTTATCTAAAATTGACAGCTGATAGGAATCCAGGTAGTCCCCAGATATGACACCCTTAAAATGAGACATCTTTGACAGGCATCTCTACGCATATCCCCATCCATATTCATGTGTATATACACACTACACGTACATTATACAATCATCTGTAGTGAAAAATAAGACTGAATCCAGCCTACACAGGTTTTATATATAATGGGTGGCCTATTTGGACTAATGTAGTATTTGCATATGAGTATATTCTATTAGAATTTATGACAGGGAAATGGAACTGGGGAAGAAGGGTGCAATTGGGTACATAACATCAGCATCACAATTTGCAATGCATCCTACAGAGAAATAGCCATGTACCACGATTTAACTAGGATTGTGCAAATGTGCAGCCCTCAATGCCATTTATGAATTAATCAGGTGCGCAAGCACCTCTTAGGAGGCCTTCATACTGAGTCAGGAAATCTCCTAAGGGGCATAATATTAAAACAGCCCTACAAAACTCATTAGTAGAAACTACATCATCCTTCTTTTTAATTTAAATACATAATAGAAAAAGAAGCAATGTCTTTCAACCAATCACTGGACTTGAATGAAAGGCTTTGTAATGCAGAAATTATGAAAGTTTTTGGTTCGGTTTTTGAATAAATGAATTTTATATGAATATAGTATACAACCTATAAGAAATTTGAAAAAGTACTTTTGACATGGCTCAAAATGTTACTTAAAAAAATTCATTATGTCCTACCATCACCATGGAATGTATGCAATAAGGATATTCTCTTTACTGAATCCAGGCCAATTCCAGTATTCTGCAACTCATGAATTATGCTCAAGTATCATCAACTTTGAGAAGGAACCAAAAATTAGGTAAAGTTGTGAAAAGTCACTATTTTTTTTAACCTAGCTATTACAGAAATACTTTTAAATGCTTTCCTGCAGAGCAAGATAATATAAAATTTCCAATACTGCCTTCAACTCTAGACAAGGGTACACTTAAAGAGTTATTAGCAACCTGCAAAGTGTGTTAAGTCTGACATTCATGATGTCTCAGTTATTAAATAGATAGTGATACACGTACTGATTTTCTTATAAAACTTAATAATGATAATGACCTTTCCTCTTAGAATTGGGTTTTTCAGACTGAAAACACAGGTAGATTTATAGAATTTGATGCTAGACACAAACTGCAAATGATGGTTGAGTTTTTAGAAAGAGTTTTAAATGATTTTTTTCCCATTTTAGGCACTGAACGTTGGTATGCCCATCATGATCATATGGTGTCTATGATATCTATGTTTCTTTGCATATATAATATAATATTGCACACAATTTATTTTATGGTTTGCCCTCTTGTCAATTTGGGTAGTTAATAAACCGCAGGATTTTATTAGAGAACAGATAAAACATTTTCTCGTCTCTCATCAGCTTCTGTTCCTGAACAAGTAATTTTCATACAAAATTTTTGTGACCCCATAGAAACTAATATGTTACTAATAGGACCATGGCAATTTTCATTTATTAGTGACTAAGATGTTGCTACTATCTTTTTTTTAATCTCCTTGACTTATCATTCACCTTTGTAGTATGTAATTAAAATTCCCTACTTCTAGATGTCTTCTGTGGCTGCCTTATTTTCTACCCAGCCCTTGATTTAGGTTACCCCAGGAATTCTAGCTGGACCCAGCACTGAATCCTGCTTATTTTCCAAGACTTGGGCCACATGCTCTTTAGAGAGGAGTGTTCTTTCCCATAGGCTTTGTTAATTGACTTATAATCACCTGAACACAAGGACCCAAAGCTCTCTCCAAGGAGAGAGACAATAATACTATTCTCATTGATAGACAGCTCCTTAACATGAACTGCAATCACAGTCTAAGGTTAAGGTCATGTCTGTGGTATATTAATGAATTGACCATTCCATATTCATCTATTTCAAATATGGTAAAGGTTCATATGGAGACCTTTAATCTTATCACTCTGTATTAGTCCTAATTAAGTCATTGGAAATACTCAAAATTACAAATTATTCTCTCCATATGTTTTTGTCCTTATTAACCCAACAGAACAATTTTGCTAGGATACAATAAATTATAATCAGCCATTAACAAGGTTAAAAAGTGGGAATTACAGAACCATCAAATTAAGAGTAAAATACAAAATGGTAAGGATTAGCATCCTATTTCCATTCTATTGTGTTCCATTTCTATTAAAAAAAGGGAAAATGAACTTTTCATATCACAGTATTTTATCCCTGCAAAAGCAATTCTAGCTAACACCACTCTAGAAATCCCTGCAGTGTACACATAGAGGAACTCCAAAGGAACAAAACACTAACAGAAATTTAAAAGGAATAAAAGGAGTCACATTGAACCACAGCACCCCTCTGCTTTTTCAAATACTCCACCCCCTTAGTTAACATGACCTTTCAACCATTAAGGGGGAACCCTGGAGTGACACTCTCTCTCACTAATACTCTTGGACATAGAGATCTGAGGTAAGTACACTTCAGCAATCTTGGTGACTAGAGAAGATATCTCGTGAGTCCTCAGCAATTGTAGCTAAAAAAATCAATGGCACATGACTCTGGACAAGATGTTTCTAATACCTGCTGTTGCCAATCCATCAATTAAAAAGGGACTTACAGAGAATCTCCTGTGTGCTGTGCTCTATTAAACTACAAAACCAAAGTAAAATAATCATCTCTGCCCTCCAAGAGCTTACATTCTCACGTCATCATTATTCAGTTGTGCCAGACTCTTTGTGATTCCGTCCAGGGTTTTCTTGGCAAAGATCCTGGAGGGGGTTTGCTCTTTCCTTCTTCATCTCATTTTACAAATAAGGAAACTAAGGCAGATAGGGTTAAGTTAATATTACAGGGTTAAGTGATCCATAGTTAATGTATCTGAGGCCAGATTTGAACTCAGGAATATGAGTCTTCCTGATTTCAGGTGTGGCACTCTATTCATTCCATGGTAGCAGCCACCACTGCCAATATTCTAATAGTAGAGTGAAATATATATATATATATATATATGTAAATATATATATATATATTCAAAATAAATTGAGGTAGTTTGGAAAATGACAGACCACTAACAGCTAAGGGAGTCAGGAAAGACTATATAGGATAGAAGGTGGTGTTTGAACTGAATTTTGAAAGAAATCAGCCATTCCAAGGGGCAAAAATGAAAATAGAGTGCATTACCTACACTGGGGCCAGCCAGGAAAAAAAAAAGTATTCTTAAGTGTAAAAATGGGGGTAATTTGTAGCACCTACCTCTTGGTTCTTGTGAGGATTAAATGGCATAATATCAGTTAAGTGGTTTGTAAACCTTAAAACAAAATATAAATGATAGAGAGGAAGGCAATGATGATGAGAGATGGAATACTATGTGAAGAGGACACCAAGTAGACCAACATAACTGAAACCAGTAGAATGTATGGTCCTTGAGGATAAGAACTATTTTGAGCTTGTTTTTCCCAAAATTAGGACTATTCTTTGAATGTAATATAAGATTAACAAATGCTTGCAGGATAGTTTTGTATGTATTTCCATTTTAAAGGAATATTTCCAGAGTTGAGCAACATGCCTACTTGGACACCCAGATATTTGAAGTACCGTGACTTCAGTTATAGTAGAAACCCTTCTTAGGTCAGCTTTATAACTCCTAGGAAAGAATAATTTTGTGGAGAAGGAAACAAAGAGAAGGTACAGCTAAAGAAAAATCTTAAATATGTTCTTTTTTGCCTTAAAATTCCTCACAGTTTCCCGATTGGAGAAAATTAGGTAAATATTTCTTTTAGCAGCTTGGACTGACTCATATTGTTGAAAGTGGACCCAAAGCCAACCTTGTTGGCAAACTCCTCCAAATAGTCTGTTTCAGGGTGTTTTTCTTGTAGGAAATACTAATATTAATGGTGCCATGAGCTGAAGAAGCACCTCATTACACTCCTACTCTGCTTTGCAGTCATATTGGATTATTCACCATTCTGCACATGGACATTATATTTCCCATGTCTGTCTTTGCACTTACTCCCCCATGGCTGGAATGTACTCCCTTTTCAATTCTGCCTCTTAGAATTCTTTTTTTTTTCCTTCAGAACTCAATAAAGTATTACCTTCTTCAAGAAGCTCAGGCTCCTCCTAAAATTGCCTGTTCTTTTTTGTATATTTTTACATATGCTTACATGTGCATAAATTTCCTTTATTAGAAAGCTCCTTCAAGACAGGGTCTATTTTACTTCTTTATTTCTATCCCTACACTTGGCCTTACGTCTAGCACAAAGTAAGTGCTGGATAGATGCTTGTTGATTAATTGATAGCCTTGTTTATTTCATTTTTATTTTATTTTCCTTCCTCTTTTTAATCATAGCTAAATGTTTATTGATTTTGATATTCTCTTCAAAGGAAAAGATTTTAGTTTTTTTCTCTTGTATTGTCTTTTTATCATCTTATTTGTCTATTCTCTAACTTCCAGAATTTTATCTTTCAAGTTTATTCTGGATTTGTTGATTTACTAGTTTTAAAATTGTATAGTCATCAATCTCTTCCTTTCCCCCTTTGCTAATCTGCATTCCTATGGACATATTTTTCCTTCTCAGGCCTCTTTAACATTAAATTTATCTTTCCATTAAGCATCTATAATTTCTCCCTTCTGTTCCTACTCCCAGGGGAAAAAAATTAAAAGTAAAACAAAACTCTTCCAACAAATATGCAGTGTCAATCAAAACATGTTCCCACAATGGATTTTTTATTTTAAAAAAAATGTATTTTCTGATTCTAGTTACCTAGTCCATCACCAGAACTCTCAATTATTGGTTCTCTGGAATTATTGATATCATTGCTTTGATCAGAGTGCTCTTTCAAAAGTCATTTTTATAACATTACTTTCCTGGGCCTGCTCACTTCATTCTGTAAGTGTTTATTCTCTATCTATTTAAAAGAAAATTCAAGTGATGCTCTTCTCTATCCCTCATTTTTAGAGATTTCTTCTTATGCCTTGATTATGTGAGATAATAAATTCCTTTTTTCCCCCCATTATGTCATTTCCCCAGTTTCTTTATTTTGTTCCTTTATGATGACCAAAACAACAAAAATCACTCCATCATATTTTACTTACTCTATTACCTTCACTCATATCATGGTTCTTGGGAAATATGTGTATCATTCCACCTTCCCCCCATTAAAACACAAGCACTTCATCCTTATAAAGCCATTTTTAATTATTTGATTGTATTTACTGTTTTTGTTTTCTCTTTATTCCCAATTCATATTTCAAAGTTTCTACCACGCTTTGTTCATTTTCTTAGGAATTTTTGGAAGTACTCTAGTTCATTAAAGATCAATATTTTCTCATGTAGGATCATACTCAATTTTATTGGCTTTTATTCTTTGCTGTAGATCCATATTTTTTTTTACCTTTTGCAATATTGTATTCCTTGCTATAACTTTTGGTGTATATATCTTTAGTATGGATATTACTTCATGCCAATGTTTTCTTTAAGGATAATCTAGTTTCCTATTTTATTTCCTATTGTATTGTAATCTTTTCATTTGGTTTGGTAGCCTCATTTCATCTCCTGATTTTTTGAGTTTCCTGATGCTTCACAGATTTTGTTCTAGCTTCTCATCTTAATTCTGTGTCTCTACTTTTTATTCTCAACTTCTATCTATGAACTCATAGGAATTGTGATACCTATTCATTCAGGGAATCCTTACACTAATATAATTATATGGATTATAGAACCTTAAAGTATTGAACCAAACAGCCGAGGATACTACTATGATGATGATGATGATGGTGACTACTACTACTACTAGCAAAAAGCAGTCCTTGCTCTGGTGATTGACACTATAATCCTTAAAGAATATAACTGCAAAATAAATGAAATAATAGTCATAGGAGATCACAGAGAATAGAATGATAACATTGTAGTCCAATCATCCCTGACATGACTTGTTTTATCATCAAGGGTTTAGCTTCTGCTGCCTAAGGTTGTCTGCTTCTGGAAAATATTTTTCCCTGGTAAAACTGAGTCTGCATCTATAAATCTATACATTCTCCAGCATGGCCCACTTACACTGAGAAACGTTTATTCATGAGTCAATATCTCAGAGCTTTTCACTGTGGTGTTCATTAGAGATGTCTGGGACAAACCTTTCCACCATATTTCTTAGGCAGAATGGGCAGAGGCATCTCTTTCAATAGAGTCACTTGCCAGATTCTGGATCATTCAATGTCTCACCTGGAAGGATTCCCCAAGAAATGAAGTTCAAATCTACTAGTGATAAGACTTCGTATTAATGAATAGGACCTGGCAAGTCTGATTGCATTGGTTTTTCCAGGATATATTTCACATGGTGGAAGCCAGTGCCAACCTTAGAGCACTGACCATAAAATCCAGGGGCTCCAGGAAGAACTTCAGGCCAAGACCCCTGAGATTCATACGGAAGTTCCAAGAGTTTCCATTTTATCACACGTACTCCTTCACCAGAGGCGGGTGGGTGACCTGGAGAGGACAGTTTATGAGTTATAAAGAAAGCTTTTTACCCTGATGATCTCAGATGTTGTAGATGGAGTTAATCCATCATTCTCTAGTTTAGACAAGTGCTACTAGCCCCACTGTCAGGAAAGGGGCAGCTGTTGCTTATTACTATTATGAGGACAGCAGATGATCCCCATTTTTGTGAGGGTTTTTTTTTCTACTATAAAAACAGAACTTTCTGGTGTCTGGGATGCTGACCCTGGACTTGAGGTGCTGTGATGGCTGTGTGGACAGAAGGGAGGCCCAGAGACCCAGGTGAGATCTCTGAGCAGAGAAACTGGTTCTTGGGGGTGGCTTCCTCTGGGTATGAAGGCCTGTGTCCCCTTGTGTAGTTTGTGTCCTGGGTTGATTCTCGTAGAATGGATGCCTGAAAGCTTCTGGTAGTTCTAAAGCACAGTGGATGTCATAGGGCTTTATTTGTTCCTAATGCTGTTACCAGGTGGCCATTCCTTCCCCTTCCCCCCCCCCCCACAAAACCCCTTACCTTCCAACTTAGAATCAATACTATGTATTGGTTCTAAGGCAGAAGAGTAATAATGGCTAGGCAATAGGGGTTAAGTGACTTGCCCAAGTCACATTGGTAGGAAATGTCAGACCAGATTTGAACTCTAGACCTCCTGGATCTCTATTCACCAAGCCACCCTAGCTGTCTCCTTGACATTACTTTCTGAATCTTTCCCTGGTCCAATTTTTTTCCCCCAGTGATCGTGGGACTCTTGTTATTTATCAGTTATGTGTAAATGGACATTGAAGTGGATTTGGTCAAATTTGGGAATGTGATAATGCTTTCAGTGGTGCCCTGTGGCTCACTAATCTTTTGAAAATTTCATTGTGATACAATGGGAAAAGTATTGCATTTTGGAATGAATATTTGCATTCAGATTCTGAAACTTAATACCTGTGATTATGGTCAATATTTTTTAAAAGTAATTTTCATTTCTTCATTTTTAAAATGAGGACCCTTTCCAGAATCCTCAACTTTTTCTTTGACACATTGCCACCCTAAGAGGCACCTTCCCTTGGAATCCTTTCTTGATTGATGACTTCTCTGGCAAGACCACCATTTTAGAACAACACCCAACTTGCTTTACCTCATTTATGCCTGAGTTATTTCCAAAAATCTTCTCCTTGGTTATGCTGCCCTCCCAAGTCATCTCTCCCTACCCCCACTTCTTTTTCAGTTCTCATTTATTTTTATTATATAATCATCATTATAATGTAAGCTTTTGAGAGTAACAAATGTTTTATTTGATTGTATTTGTATCCCTGTTGCTTGGTGTGGAGTTAGCACTAAATAAATGCTCTCTGTATTCTGTCATGAGGAGATTGGACTAGCTAATCCCCTTTAGCTATTCATCTCTATCACTCATTCTTATCATATTTGGCTATGAATCATGGAATATAAATTGCATCAAAATATTAATTTTGTGTGATCAAAAGGGTCCTGGAAAGCTAGGTGGAGGGTTTAAAATGGATGTAGCCTATTGTCAATGTTAACTTGGATGCAGAAAGACAAGATCAAAGATGTGGTTGATCTGATAAAGGAGGAAGAGAGTCATGTAGTGAGAGTGGGACATAAATACCTGATAAAGCATTATTAACTCTTACCAAAAAGAACTGAGGAATGAGCTATAGGTTTAGAGTAAATATTCTATGGAGAATTTGTAAAGAAAATATAGGTAATGATTAGAAGGCAAGTCAGCTTTCATCTCTATCTTCATAACTAGCCACCACCTTTCTCAAGTTCTTTTTTCCCCCTTTCTATTAACCCTTACCTTCTGTCTTGGAACCAATTAGTTCCAAGACAGAAGGAGTGGTAAGGGCTAGGCAATGGGGGTCAAGTGACTTGCCCAGGGTCACACAGCTGGGAAGTGTCTGAGGCCAGATTTGAACCTAGGACCTTCCATCTCTAGGCCTGGCTCTCAATCCACTGAGCTACCTAGCTGCCCCTCTTTCTCTAATTCTATATCTTCAACAGCCTGCTTGTCATCTATACCATTATGTTCTATAATCATCTCAAATTCAACATAGCCAAAGAGAATTCATTCTCTTTCCTTAAACTCATCTCTCATCTTCCTTTGCTGTTTTGTTAAAAGGCACTTCAATTCTTCAGTTTACCCAAGACTCATCCTTGACTCATCATTCTTTCTTCCTCTTCCATATCCAAACAATGACCAAGTTCAGTCAGTTCTAGAATCTTAATTTCTCTCATATGTTATCTTCTCTCTCCTAACCCCACAGTTAGGATTGTTCAGACCCTCCCAACCTCTTGCATAGATTGCTGAAATAAATGGTCTGCTTTTACCTGTTATGATCCATTCTCCACTAGATGCCAATTTGATATTTTTCATATATGACTATTTCTTTTGTTATTAATCCTTCAGCTGAGAACAAGTCATTTCAATAGACATGAGCATTTTTAATATCCTGTTTGAGGAGCTTCAGTGGCTCCCCATTTTGCTTAAAAACAAACCCCTCTATTTAGCTTTAAGTCCTTCAGTACCTCGCTCCACCTTGTATTGCTAGGCTTATTACATATTATTCCCACACACCATAGAGTTAACATCACCAAATTGTCCTACATTTTAACTCCCATTGCATAGGCTGCCCAGTGCTTATAATTCTTTCCTTCCTCAACCCTGTCTCTTGAACACTAGACCCTTAAACTCAGCTCAAGTGCCATTGCCTCCAAGAGGCCTTTCCTGGTTTACCTGGTGGTTGGCAAACCATCCCCAAGTCATTGTATTTAGTGCCTATATCCTGCTCTAATCCCCTAGGAAAAGTGAAGTTCCTCGAGGGCAGAGACTATTTTACTTCTGTCTCGGAATCCTTAAACAACCAGCAAAGTATCTGGCAAATAGTTTTGTTGAGTTGTTTCAGTCATAGCTGACTCTTTGTGGACCCCATTTGGGGTTTTCTAGGCAAAGTACTGGAGTGCTTTACTATTTCATTCTACAGAAAAGAAAACTGAGACAAACAGGGTCTAAAAAGAGCTAAAAAAAAAAAAAACCACTCCTTTGATCCTTTTAAAGTTTTATTTAAACAAAAGGCTATGGGAGTCCCCCCACCCCGTCCTGAAATTAACTAACCAATTGCACTACTCTCCCATGCACTACCCTCATTTCTAGAAAGAGTGAGAGCCTGCCATATGCCTGGGATTGGTCCTTATATAGACCAATCCTGAGCCCGGAAGTAGGGGGCGTGGTTCCTCCTGCTGCATGGAAATTGGTCCATCCAAGACCAATCCCATGCCAGGAAGTGGGGGGGGGGGGGAAGGACCCTTGGGGCCTGTGGGGAAATGCACTCCCCAGCTAGGATGCAGTTTGAAACTCACAAGGGTAAGTGACTTGTCTGGTGTCACTCAGTGTCTAAGGACACATTTGAACTTGAGTTTTCCTGACTCTAGGCTCAGCACTCTATCCACTGTACCACCTAGCTGCCCAATAAATAGTAGGTACTTTTAACAAACTCTTGCATTGATGAGATAAATGATGCATCAAAGCTGAACTAAATGATCATTTCATCAACCTACATGGCAGTTAAAGGAGAATGAAAGAAGGGACTGCTTTGATGGGAGGTTTCCATACCGGGCATATCACATCTCCTTGGAAGAGCAGTAATCAGGTAGGAATAAGGAAGCTAATAGATTGTCTAGCCAAATATTTAACAGCTAATTCACGGTGAAACTCATATCTAAACCAGTGCTATTTCTACTACTATCATAAAAATACAAATTATTTTTTGGATGCGGTATTCCCCCATCTATCCCTTACTTCTATGCCTTGCCTAGGTTTCTCCCTCCCTCTCATGCCAGAAATGATCTGCCTTGACATTCCTACCTTCCTTCAAGTTTCAACTCAAATGCTACTTATTATGTAAGGTCTTTCTTGATTGCTCTGAGTAATTAGTCTTCTCCCTAAGAAAAATATTTTGTGTATATTTTCTATTTACTTAGTTGGGCTCTATTAGTTTAATATAGTGGTCTTATATGTTGATTGAGAACAATACCTATTCCATATTTCTCCTCATCTATCCAGCAACTGCTACAATAACATGAGCATGGCTGGCACTGATTGAAATGATTTGTTACCCTTCTGCCCCTTTTGTTTTGAATTTGTGGGCCTAAGGATTGCTCTAGAAAACTTTATTTGTTTCAGAAGTGTATTTAAGTTGTCAACTTAACTGAAAACTTTAATAGTTTTGGGTACATTTGGATAATTATTGGAAAATAACATGCCAAAGTTTCAAAAGATTTCAATAGCTTAGAGAAAGTAAGAAAAGAGGAACAAATGATGCTTTTAATTTCAAGTTAGTAAAGAATATAAAAATAGGTAATGTTATCTTTGAGAAGCTAACTTCTTATTTTGACTCTAATAAACATTTTAAGATATTAAACCTTTTTGAAGACTTTGAAAACTGCCAACTATTATGAATAGTTAAGCTTTAACCAATGATTGATATTAGTACATCTTAGCAAAATGTTTAAATGCCTTGCTTTCTACTGTGCCAGATTATTTTATTTCACTCTGACAAAATGGCAGGCTTGGAATTTTAGGTTTGGATTCACTGCCCTTTGAATTTTTAAAATTGCAGTCATGGGGGCAGCTGGTTAGCTCAGTGGATTGAGAGTTAGGAGCAGAGATGGGAGGTCCTAGGTTCAAATCTGGCCTCAGATATTTCCCAGCTGTGTGACTATGGGCAAGTCACTTGGCCCCCATTGCCTAACCCTTACCACTCTTCTGCCTTGGATCCAATACATAATATTGACTCCAAGATGGAAGGTTAGGGCTTAAAAAAAATTGAAGTCATATTTACACTGTAGCTCTGGTATTTAGAAAGTACAAAAGGTAGATAAAATTGTTCAATGTATTGAAATTTTGGAACATCAAATTTTAATTATTCACAGGGTTCTTAACTTTAATAAAAATGTGTTAATGGTATTTATAGCCTACTTAATACTGATTAGAATGGGAAGGCTAAATGAAGACCAAACCCAATAATTCTTCTAACTTTTATTGCATTAGCAAAAGATTTAGTAGGAAAGGGGATTTGAAATGTTTACCTAAAATTAGGTTTGAATCTTCTGAAGATTTTAATATGTTATCCCTGCTTCCTATGATTATACACAACTAGGAATTGGCTGATGCTAAGCACCTAGAGTATAGATAGATGGTCAGTGATGATGGTGGTAAGGCTGGAAAGACCATGTAATCATTGACACATTTTTATAATTTACCTACATTATACTCAAAAGAATTAGAACATGCTTACTAATTTCTGTCTTTTTTTTTTTTCAAAAAAAAACCTGGAATATATGCTTAAAGTAGAAATATGGGCAACAGATATGTGATCTTGTCCTCTCTTCTATACATAAAATTTTCAAAGCCTTGACCTTCTTTCTTCTGCTATTGCCACTATCCTGCTGAAGTCCCTTCTCACCTTATGGCTGGGCCATTGCAGCAGCCTGCTGGCTGACCTATCTACCTCGCATCTTTCACCATTCTAGACTTTCCCTCCAATAAGCAGCTAAAATGATGTTCCTAAAGCACAGCTCTAATCATATGTCTCACACACACACACACACACACGATTCTATAAACTCCATTGACTTCCTATTCCCTCCAGGATCAATAAATAAATCTTTGTGTTTTTTTTTTAACCGTCTAAACTTAACCTTCCTACCTTTCCAGCCTTTTTATACTTTACTCCCTTCCTCATTACTTGATCTAAAACACTGGCCTCCTTGCTGTTCATTACATCAGAAATTTCCATTTCCAGATTCCTGTATTTCCAGACTGTTGCCCATGTTTGGAATGCTCTCCCTCCTTAGTTCTGACTCTTGGCTTCTTTCCCACCTCAGCCAAACTTACTCCTTCTGCAAGAAATCTTTCCTGGTTCCTCTTGATGCTACTACTTTCTCTCTGAGAATATATCTTGTTTGTTCATAGTTGTTTGCATTCTGTTAGATTGTGAACCTCTTGGGGTCAGGAACATGGCTCTGTCTTTGTATCTCGAGCACTTAGCAAGATGCCTAGAACATGGTAAGAACTTAATAAATCTTTACTTAAAATGCAGAGACGTTACTCATGCAATTTCAGGTAAGACTAGTTTTGGTTAAGAACCAAGACTGGGCAAAATGAAACAAGAATTGTGGTGGAGTAGAAGGCATCTTAATGGTGACTATATAGGTAAAAGTCCTGGGACATTTGTACACTTAGTTCTGGGAGTCAAAGCTCAATAGCCTGGTATAATTGATCAAGTGTCCCTGGCCAAGAACATCCCTTGTAGGGGACTTTCTAATGAAAATTTATAGTGCCACAATTTTTTTTTGTATGAGACTCATCTTCTCCAAAGGCACCTTCTGAGTACCACTGAGTCTTCCTTTTTGTAAAGATCTCATGTACCATAAAAGGGTTGTTGTTTTTTTCCTCAGAAGGAAAAGATGCTGATATTTCAGTCTGTCATTAAGATTTCCAGGAGACATTTCATTTTGGGTGGAGGTGACTAAATTCTTCTTAGTTTCACTCATGTCTCTGGCAACCATCAAGTAACATCAGACATGAAGGGATGGAGCTGGCAACTTTTGTCCCGCATTTATGTACCTTTTCCTAAACCTATGCTGTTCCTTCACTCTAAAGGAGTAAAACACGATGCCAGCAGTGCACCAGAGGCAGATTTAAATATGATTAGGAAGTATTCGATGAAATGAGTAAAAATACAGTGGATTATAGAAAATGCTGATGTGGTTTTCTAAGCCAACATGTGGCCCACAGGGATCCTTCTGTACAGCTTGGTGACCCCTGTTTCTATTTGAGTTTGCTATCGCTGTTTTATACTTTTCTCTCTCGTGTTTGACCCCACGAGATAGCAAGAGGAACATGAGATGTAACGGTTTGGATGACAATGAGGGACATTAATAAGGTTCAAGGAGCTCTGGCCATACTGTGAAGTTGGCTTAGGAGTATAGAGCTAGAAATAATGGATGCCCATTAGAGAAAGGCATACTAAAGCTCTTTTTAAACTACCTAACAATTAGAGATATCTAAAAGTTACATGGGATGCTGCAGAAGAAACATGTTTCCCCTTCCTTGGAAGTGCTTCAAATACTAGTTCTCTCCTTGTCCAGACATTGAAAAGGTTCTTGGTCAGAACCAGATTGGTCTAGATGCCCTGCTGAGGTCTCTTCTGATTCTGAGATTCTGTGATTTCTGAGGAATTAAGCTGTGGCCATCACCAAACAACCGTTAGCTCTCCTATAGCTTTCTTGAAGGAAAGCATGAACTGTCCATGTCTTTCTAGCTCTCTAGAGCATCATTAGCTTGAGAAATGGTCTGAGACTGTTTTTTCCCCCCCGTTCTGAGTCTTTTTTCCTGATGGGAAAAGGCCAAGAATTACTGATGTACTGTCGTCTCTAGATTATCTAAATTCACCATATACATTAGGCAATTTCAAGATCCTGTGGAGTGTCTTGATTCTGACAGGGATTACTGAGGCTGAAAAGAGCTCTGAGGATCCATTACATTGCATTAGAGGTGGGCTATTGTGTGGGTTGTTCTCATCATCTATCACTTGGCTTTGTGGTCTGACTCCTTGAAAGACTGAACAAGATTTCTCTACTCTAAACATCTAGAGGTCAAATGATTATTAAATAGATATATTTCACGAGCTCTCTGCTCTTTAAGCAATCTGGGGAAAAGTAGTAACACAAAAGAATGTTCTGCTAAACATTTTAGGTTTGGGCCATTTCTATTATGTTCTTTCATTTGAGACTCTCAAATTATTTTTTTTTTAAAGACTTTTGTTCCAATTAAGTCCTAAACCCATTTTAAGCAAGCTTTTTTTCTCCTTTTTAGGAATTTTGCATGTTATAAAGGAAAACATTCTTAACCTTCTATTTTTAGATTGAATCAATAGTATATATATAATATGTGTACAGCTATATATAAAATACATAAATATGTTAAAGATTTTAGTTATAAAAAGATGCTGTGAATTTCTTCCTAAAAGATATTTTCCACTGGGGGAAAAATGGGAGTTTATTTTGCCAAATGAAATTCAAACCATCAAATTTTAGGCCCTTGTTAGAAGCTCTGAAACGATGAAATTTAAGTTCACTTTTAAAAAGTGACACAATAAATTCACTTACCGGCAATATTTGGGGAACAATATAAAGCAACTTTTTGACATTTCATAAAATCTGTAGTCAAATTTTATTGCCTGCTTCCATAGTGGTATCACGGCAAGTCCATGTTTGTTTGACTTAATTTGTTCACTTTAATATTAACACTAACTGAATTGTCTGAAAAGAGGAAAAAGCTCTTCCTTCTTTTTAAGGATTCTTTTCAAAGAAACCTCCGTGTCAATCCTGTACAAAGAAATAAATGATTATCAAATACCCACAAATGCTAATTTTAAGGATTTTTGAAATGTCTCTTCTGTACCATTCAACTATTCTGGGTGCTAACAATAGAAGGTTAAAAAAAATGGTCTCTATCTCAAAGGTGAAGAACTGGCATCTATGGAGGTAGGTGAATATATATATACAAAATCAAGGGAGGGTAGAGGAAAAACTGACACAGAAATAAGTTGTGTACACAAATAAAACCTCCCAAAATGGGAAGGGAAAGAAGGTCTCCTTGGCCTCTTTCTTGTTCTTTCAGCTTCAACCAGGGGTATTTGGTGCCTCGGGGGCCTCTCACCTATGACCCTGGCCTTTTGCTCCCAACTTCTCAGTACTTCAGATTGGTTTTGTCTGCTCTTGCCAGTGAAGCACCTTAATCTTGTGAGACAGATTTATTTAATAAGAAACACATTATTTCCAAATGGCACTCGCCCTCTCAGAAGTTTAAATAATCAGCCCAAACTTTAGCCTCTCGTTGACCTGGCTTTCCTTGCACGAGTCCGGCTCTCCATAAAACATCCTGACAATGGGCACTGGAGAGCCGTTCTTCTCACCTGCGTATATAACCGTAGTGTACACTTCCAATAAATACTCGGAATGGGTGCAGCCGGGAAAGGGTTCGGACTCGCCCAGAGTTTCTCAGTTTATCTTTCATCGCGGGGCTGCAGGTTCCAAATGTTCCTGACGCTAAGACAGAGTTATGGTTTGTTTTAATAGTTGAAAACATGCTTTAAAGTATAACCAGAGGTGGGTCGTACAGATGTGGACGGTCTGTTGTCTGTCGTGAGCTGTCTTCTCCCTCCTGCCTTCATCCGGAGGACTTTATTTAGAAAAAAAAAGAAAAATGTATTTAAAAAATTGGGGATTGCCTCAGAGTCGATGCTTCCCCTCACTGATACACGTTATAACACCTGTCAGCCATAGAGTGCAGAGAGCCGCAAAAATTCATCCTAACAAACGGTTCATGTTCAAATGGGATTTCTAGTAGGCTAAGTCTTTTTTTTTTTTTTTTTTAAGTCAGTTAAAGGACTGGTAGGTAGCACAATGGGGAGAGTCACAAGCCTGGAGTCAGGAAGATCTAGTTTCAAATCTGAGCTCGGAGACTTCCTAGTGGTGTGATGATGCTGGGCAAGTCCACTTAATCCCAAATGCCTAGCCCTGGTGACGCTTTCATCTTAGAATTGAGACTAAGATGGAAGGTAAAGGGTAAAAAAAATTCAGTCAACAAACGTTTTAGGGGCTGTGTGTTATGTGCCAGACTCTGTGGCAAGGGCTGGAGACACGCACAAATTAAAAAACAAAAACAGTTCTTGATCTCTAGGAGTTTGGAGTCTAAAGGTGGAGACACATATAAAGGTATAGGAACCACGTACACAATGGACACGGGATAAACTGGAGAAAATCTCTGAGGCACGGCTGGAGCGTGGAGGAGAATGGGAAAGGCTTCTTGCAAAAGGTGGGATTTTAGCTGAGATTTGAAGGAACAGCAGCCATGGAATTGACATTTCCAGGAAGAAATGGCTGGTGTCAGGAGGTAGTGTCTTGTTCAAGGAACAACAAGGAGGCTGATGGCCCCGGTTCCTAGAGCATGGGCAGGAAGAAGAAGGAACAGGAAGACTAGAAAGGGGCCAGCTTAGGAAGCTTTAAAAACCCAACAGGATTTTACATCTGGTCCTGGAGGTAATAGAGAGCCATTATTGAATAGAAGTGGAGGGCAGGGGTTCCATAGAGCAGGGCTTAAGGAAGTTCAATTTGACAGCTGATGGATTCAGGTGTGAAGAAATAGACTGTGAACCTATTTAAGGGTTATTTAGCCTGGCATACCATCCTTGCTATTGCTTTCCTTCTCTGTCCCTCAGAGCAAATAATCTAGAGGGCAAATCTAAATATATATAGTTATTTATTGAATTATCTTATTTATTATTTATTATTATTTTTATTAATTTATATAATTATATAATTTATTAAATTATATTAAATATACATATATATAGTAGTAGTCTCTCTGTGTCCAAGAATGACGATTACAAATGTTACATATACATGTTAAATAAATACATATATAATACATATATACATATATGTGTGTATATATATATACCTATATAAATCACTCAGATTTTTTAAAAAAGGAAATGGTGATGAAGATGTAAGGGGAAAAACAGAAGTTGCCCATAAGCATCAAATCACCTAAATACAAAGGAAATATAAAAATATTATCAAATTTCAATGAAAAATGAATGCTGTATTTGGAGTGAGCAGTCCAAGTTCAAATGCCACCCTGGGCAAATGAGATAATAGTTATAAAAAGCTTAGTGGAATGAGAGCCAGGAGTAGAGAGGGGAGGTCCTGGATTCAAATTTAGCCTCTGATATTTCCTAATGGTGTCCCACTGAGTAAGTCACTCATCCCCAATTGCCCAGCCCTGACCATTTTTCTGCCTTGAACCCAATGCACAGCATTGATTCTAATCTAGAAGGAAAAGGCTTTTTTTCCCCCTTCAATAATGTTTAGCACAGTGCCTGGCACATGAGTGCTATATAAATTCTTATTTTTCTCTCTTCCCTGCCCCCTACTTCTAGTCATAGACATGAATAGAGTAGGTGTAGGTCCACTCTGGAGTGACCATGACCGTAGGGGAAGGAACAAAGTGGCCCCACCAGGCTCCCCCAACCAATACTCATTTATGTGCTACCTGTGAGAACCAGGACAAAGTAGCTTTGTTGGGTCTTGGTGTCTCCATCTGTAAAATTAAGCTCTTGGGTGAGCTAATTTCTAAGCCTCTTTGACTGAAGTTGATCTTACAATCAAAGCATGTGAAGGAGCTTCCATGGCATATACTATTGTTTTACAGTGGAATGGGTTACTAAGGTAAGTCAGGAATTCTCCTCTGCAGGACTATAAAAATATGCCATATCTTATCTATTTGTTATCCCATGAGGAGGAAAATGGATTACTTGGTCTATCAAAGTTCTTCCCAAATGGATGACTTATTCATTTCTTTACATTTCATGTCAAGGTGATGAGATCCTTCATTATGTTTTGCATTTGCCAGGTTTTCTCTAAATAAACTGAAAACTCTTGAAACAAAGTATTTCCAGACTTGTCTACAAATTATTTTTCCCTTCACATAACATATGAATCTAATAGAAAACGACTGCTTAATCCGTTAAGGAACAGTATACAGGTTATATTAAGTATGAAAGTCTTTCTTTGGTTTTAAACTAAAGCACCATCCCTGAAACAACCCTAACCTAGATCTCTTCTCTATTTTAGGGTTAGAGAAAGACATTCTCAATGTCTGAACTCTACAGGCAGTTTATGTTTGAAATAAATTTTGTAGCTCAGGAGGTTTGGGTTCATCCCACAATGCACCGTTTTATACTTTGCTCTAAATAGATTTTGAGTGGTGCAAGGGACAAGTAAGTGTTTGGGGATTTTTTATTTGTTATTGTTTTTTTTAATATGAAACTCCTGGAACAGAAGATAATTTGACTAACCAGAACCTTCAGTGAACCAGCATAATTTTCTGCCCCTTCACTGTTAGGAGAAAATGATCAATCACAAGAAAGAAAATTCCTATCAGGAATTTATTCAAAACAACTTTTAAGAGAAGTCCTGGTTTCATCCCTAGTGGCTTTGAATTTAATCTATTACAACATTCAACATTTACATCTATGATCTTGCCAAAGGAATGACAATGACAATGATTAAGAGTGGCAGGTTTTTTAATCATAAAAGAAAGGGTCAACTTACTTTCTATATACTTATTATTATGGTAGAAAAGCATGTTATTCGAGTTTCAGAATTCTATTCATCCAATACAGTATTAGAGTATCACTCAACAGTATTCCTGGAGTCAGGAAGATCCAAGTAAAAATGTGGCCTGAGATATTCACTATGGGCAAGTTATTTAATTTCTATTTGCCTCAGTTTCTTTGACTGTAATAACAATAATAATAATAATAATAATAATAGCACCTTTCCCAAGGATGCTATCAGGATGAAATGAGACACTTCTCCCTGTGCTGGGCACAGGAGTCAGATCTAAGTCTGTCTGGTCTCTCTCTGTAATAGACTGATGAGGTATTACACTGGACGTGCCATTCTCAGCATCCTCTGTCCTTCCCAAAGGCTACGTAAGTAGTAGAACAGTTGTGGTCTCGGTGGGTAGCAGTTTCGCATGATCAGAGGCAGTTGGACAGGGACAAGGTGATCACTTGCAGTCAGAAAATCCTGGGTTTCAATCCTGCCATATAGGTGGGTTTACTTCGGGTGAGTAATTTAGCAGATCTAAGTCTTCGTGTTTGGTCTGGGTGCTTTCAGAGGCCCCTCTGGGGCTTACGTCTATGACCTGATGATCAAGGTGAAAGTACCCCCAAAACTTTGCACTGTGGAATAATACAACAAATACTATTATAGAGTGGAATGGATTATTTCCTAGCTTTTTGGCCCTGGGTAAGTCCTTCATTCTCTTGACCTCAGTTTCTTCATCTGTAAAATTAGGAAGTTGGACCCAATGGCCTCTAAAACCCTTTCTCTAAATTCCCCAAACAAAAGAAATGTCAGTGCTGTCAGGATTATGACAAGTCTTCAGTTAAGCCTTTAGCTTAGAACTCACTTATCCAGCATATTCCTTAAGGGGATAGTGCTCAGTTCAGCTTTTGCTTTGCAATAATTTGGAATCCTGGTGATTCAAAATCATGTTTATTTAGTACTGACCTGTTAGATGTGAGGAAATTCTTTCTATCAATGGGGAGGAGAGAAAAGAGAATTGAGTCTCTCTGGGGCACCTGTATCATAATTAGACCAACTTGGTAAGGACTGCAAGCTACTTTGTCTTGTAGTTATCCATATCTTCTTCCTCTTCCACTCTAGAATTCTCAGAGGACTAGCAATGTTTCTTAAATATCTCAAGAAGGCAGCATAGGGAATAATGGGAAAGATTTCTAACTCTGGACTCCAAAGACTGGAGTTGAAAGCTTGCCCCTGTCGATTAGAACCTGGGTGATGTCATTTAACCCTCATAGACCTCAGAATCCTAAATTGATGGTTCAAATCCTGCCTCAGATGCTTCTGGGTAAGATCTCCTGGACAAGTGTCCATCTCCAAGAGTTTTAATATCTCCTACCCTATAACTCTGTGAAATTATTGGGATTCAGGAGACTTTGGGGGTACCCTATCTTTTGAATCACCCAGGGCTCTTTAAGAGAAAATGACTCAGTTTGGATCTAAGGAAAGAACACTTGTTCAAGGCTCATGGGTGCCCATAGGCTGCTTTGAGTTAGAGCCCTGCAGATGAGACAAATTAGGAATAAGGTCCTCTCTAGGAAAGGACCTTCTTGAATACTGAACTTTGACTCTTTCCCTTCCCAGGATCATCCCAGTGGCTCAGCTGCATTCCTTTAGTAGTATAACCCTTTTCCCCTCCTTCCTCATTAGAACTTCTAATGTGCCTCTTTTGCCAAGTGAAGAAATTCCAATATGTCTAGCTGAAAGTTTAGCACAAAATAACAGGAAAAAATACACATTGTGTGTTTCAGTTTGGAGAAATTGCTCATAGCCCCTCTGCAAGACTAACCTTCAAACATGAGCCTGGAAGAAAGGTTACCAGCCTGAGCTCAAACAAAAATAGCTGTTAAGAGATGAATGCAATGATGAGGGCTTTCCGAGGTGGGTCAGCTCGGTGACTTTTGGCCACCTAGAAGGTACAAGCTGTGAAAGCATAGGCATTCCTTAGTTTTACTTATCAATTGGATTCCTCAACCTGGATTCACTGGAAAAAAAAAAACTTATTTGGAACCAACAGCAATTGGTAAGTGAATGGCTACCTGGGACTGATTGTCATCAGCAGCAGGATCCCCCTTTTCTATGAGAATTACTGCTCTTGTTCACAAGAGTATGTTTGTAATACATCTGAAATTGCCCGGCAAAGGAAGCTTTGAGGAGACTGTGGTGCAAGGGTGGAAAGAGATAAGAACATGACTTGAAAAAGATGATTCTTTAGTTAAAGTTCCTTTAGGGGAAAATTTGAAAAATATTCCGCTTTTTAAAACGCTTTTCCCCACTGTATTAAATGTTTTCCATTCTTTATCCTCCTTGGGGTTTTTTAGGACACTGAATAAAGCTGGATTTCTTCTTTTTCCCCTCATCTGAAAAACTATATCCTCTGTCTCATCAGAGACCTAGATCTAATCTGGTATATATTCAATATTTAAAATCAAAATAGTAACTTGCCTGCATCTGCCTCCCTTTACTGGATGAAAATAAAAATAACATTTTGCTTACAGCAATGTTGTTAGAAATGAGGAAAGATACAAATAAAACCCTTTAAGATTTTCAAAAGAAAGTTACCATAGATAGATTCGCTATGTCCAATGATAAGGATTTGTGATCATTTCTACTAAAATTCCTGTAACTTTTCTTCTAATTTACTATGGGGAGATCCCAGTCTTAACATGGGATGAGAAAAAAGTGAAGAATCTCTCACTTTAAAATAATACAAAAACAGTATTATATTTCTTTGCCAAATATTCACATTGGTAGTTCTATTTAAAATTAGGTAGTTTAATTTAGCAAACACATGTGAATGTTTTCCTCAGATTAACTGAATCTTCTGTTCAATTCATTGATTAGAGTCTCTTCCTTCTATACTGTCTTTCCTATAGAAAAGACTCCAAAGAAAAGAAACACAAGAAAGATAAATAAGTGTAACTATCAAGAAAATAATTAAGCAATGAAATAAAACAAGTTTCTAGGATCATCAAAGGATATGGAGGATTTAAGGGGCTAATGATTTAAGATCTTAAATAATAATAGAAAATGAAGAACAGAACTGATATGAACTAAATTTGAGGTTAGAGGCAGCTAGGTGGTATAATGAAGAGAGACCTTAGGCCTGATTTGGGAAGGCCTGAGTTCAAATATACAGTCTAATATTTGTGCACTCTGAGACTCTGAGACAAGTCACTTAACTCTGCCTCAGTTTCTTCATCTGTCAAATGAGCTGTAGAAGGAAATAAAAAATTACTCCAGTGTCTTTACCTAGAAAGCCCCAAATGGGTTCATAGATAAAAGAAATAACTAAAATGACACCACAAAAATCTGAAGTTTTCCTATGGATGAATCCTTATCTTTGGAAGATATGGGGAATTATTAGAAGTCTTGATTTGGTAGAAGGGACATGAGAGAAGGTCTGCTAGAGACAACCCCCTTATTCACCTTGGGAGGCAAGCAGAGTAAAACAGTACATTCCTCAGCCTTTCAAGAAGTGTCGAGAAAAATAGAGTGATGTGAAGGAAGGACTGTTTGGGAAATAAAAGGGCAACTTAATGAATGAGAGAGCATCAGTACGAGGAGCCTCATATCTCTTTTCTCCTGTGCTTTCTTTAGGAGCCTCCCAAACTCTGAGCTAGCTCTGGCAATGAGTACATGAGTTCCACCACCCATTGGGACAGCCCTGGAGAGTGTAATGTTAAGCCAAGAGAACTTGCCCATAGCAGGCACTCATGCCTTCCCCATCCCCAGTGGACTGTTGCTGTGGCTGCCGTGCTCTTTGGCATGACCTCCTGGCTGTTGTCAGATGCCCTCCACAAGGTCAAAAACTAGCATCAAGATTAACTTCTGCACCAATGGCAAACTTTAATTTGAACAAGACAAGACTGAAACGGAGGGGAAGTTGGGGCCACTTTTTGTTCACAGATGATTGTGAACTTTTTGCAGTCTCTGAGGCAGATGCAACAGAGTATGTAGATTCTCGGCTCCCTGTGCTAAGTTTGACACGAAAATCCATACCAAGAAAACAGAATGGAGCGACTGGCTGAGGGACATGGTGGTCGTGCCCTGTGGAGCTTATGAGGGATTCAAGTGACTAGCTAGTAATGGTAGAACTTCCAGACAAGTTCTTTAGAAGGGTTGGGATGGTGGGTATGGAGGAGTGCACAGACCTGAGCCTCCTTTTCCTTATTGACTGGAGGAGAGGACTACGTGAATTGCAGCAAACTAGAAGATTTGGACTTTCTTAGCTACGTTCCAGTAAAGAACAGTGCCTGGTGAAAGTATCTACATCAAAAGGGGAAGGACAAGCCAGCCTTATGGAAAGGAAGATTCAAGGCTCTACAAGGAATATAAAAGAAAAGCTAAATTAATTCTAAAGAAAATTTCATGAACAAACACCTCAGAAAGAAAGGAAAGGACTTCCACAAATGAGGAGTTGTGATTTATCTTTTTGCCACATTCTCCAACCTTAAGCCTACTTACTCCTGGAATCTCTATGTTCTGGTGCGAAAGCAGAAAACACAACTTGGGGAGTAATATTTTTGTAAATATCTGTCAAACTTAATTATATTTTGCTAGGTCATATCAACTGCTAACCATTGTGGGAGTTGTAATATTAAAAAGAAACCTATAATGCTTTAGGATTAACCCCAGGGTACTAAGGGCAGGGGGTAGCTGCCTTCTGGGATACTCTATTGGTTGATGTAAATGAGGCATGTGCAACATAAAGAAAACTCATCACAGGAACACAGTACTAATTGTAAAGAGGATGGGAATAAAAATACAAAATAAGCAATAAGAGAAACCTAACAATCAAACGTAAGCATAAATACATATTATCCATAGACATCAATGATAATAGAAAAAATTACTAGAAAAGAAAATCCAAAATCGATTGCAGACAACCCAGATGAAAATAAAAACATTTACTAAAAGAAATTAGAAGCTGGAACAAAATATATCATACATCCATAGTTCACTTTAAAAAATTCCAAGAAGTCAAGAGTTTGTCATGTTACCAAAATAAAAGTAAAAATGTATGCCAAAAGAGATACATAGGGAAATATACCACACAGACATAAAGAAACATTATTATTAAATACCTACGTCTATTTAGACCTAATGGCATATTTAAATTAACAAAGGAAAATTTAACTCCATTATAAGGCCATATCTACAGAAGACCATAGATATGGAATACTTTTAGGAGATTTTATTATTCGAAGATGGATATATCTAATGGAAATATACTCCCAAAGGAAAGTATCGAATTAAATTGAACAGTATTTACAAAATGATATTTGAAAGACTGGTGTCTTCTGAACGGAAACAAAGAAAAAGGTATATTTCTAAACATCAGAAGGTATCTTAAAAATGAATCATGTACCAGGGCCTATTGAAATTATGAATAAATGTAAAAAAGAAGAAAAAATGAACATTCTTTACTAATGATAATTGTAACAAGGAATAAAAGCAAAAGACATAATCTTATGGGGAGGCTTAAAATATAATGTTGAATAACAAGTGAATTAAATAATAAATCATAACAGCAGTTAGAATATGAAAATGTTAATAATTATACTACATAACAAAATTTGGTAAATGAAGTTAAGTAGTCTTTGGGAGTGGGATGTGGGGAGGGACATGCATTAGAAAAGAGATTTTTCTTAAACTAAGTATATAATATTTTTAAAAATTGGGTATCAGCAAAATTAAACCAAAAGAAGAGAGGATGAAAATTTAGAGGAACAAAAGAAAAGGTAAAACTTAAAGCTGAGTTGAGAAGACTAATGAAAACTGCCATTGGCTTGCTCAAAAAAATAATGAAAAAATAAATTGCCAGACTGAAAATGGGCAAGGTGTATTCAGAGAGGAGTTAAAAGAATTATTAGAATGTAACAAATGCAATTATACTATAATAAAGCCAATAACTTAAAGGAGGTATATAATTATTTGAAACCATACAAAATACCCAAATTAATAGGACCTGAAATAGCAATCTTGAACTACCAAATCAGAGAAAGTAAAATTGAATAAGCCATAAAGTAACTACCAAAGAGGGTAAGGGAATCAAACATCTTTTATCGAGATGAAATTGCTAGTAAATTCAATCTAATGTTTAAAAATGAATGATCTTATATATATTATAATTGGTTATTGAAAAAATCCTCTACAAATGGACAATGATGTTAATAAATCAGTAAAAGGATGAACCAAGAAAAGAAAATACAGACCAATTTAATATAATTTAAAATTAAATCCTGATTATTCCCAAACTGAATTTGTGTCAGGGATGCAAAAGTGATTCAATATTAGAAAACCAACTAACAATGAATTATGTAAAAAACAAGACCAGACAAAACCATATGATTATATCAGGAAAAAATGTCTGACAAAGTACTCTGATACTAAGAACCTCTAAATTTTCAGGTATAGGAGGCTATTTTGAATGCGATTTTAAAAAATCTAAAACACAAAACTTTAAAAATGGAGAAAAAGAGAAAAATTCTTATCTTAAAGAATCTCCCTTTCTACTCTTACTTGACAAAATTTAGAAATTCTAGCGATAAAAACTAAAGGCATAAATATCAAGACGTAAATGAAATTCTCCCCATTTACAGATGGTTTACCTAGAAAACACCAAAAAATTGTCACTATTAAAATATTCATTTCATTTAAATATCAGAATACAAAAGAACCCTTCCACTGTCATTTTCATATAACAAAAAACTAAGACAAAATTATAGAAGAATAAATTCCATTCAAAATAAAGTATGAACAAAATACCTGGTGAGAAATCTGTCAAGAAATACTAATAATCTAACAGAAAACTATGAAGTTACAATTTAAACTTCACAATCAGGGGAGAGTTAAGTATTTTCATTGTTACAATCAGGGGAGTATTAAATTTAATCTTCACATAGGGAAGAATAGAACTTTTGGAAGTTGCATGCACGGAAATGTGATATTGATATTTTTGGTTTAATAATGGCTATTGGGTACAACAGTTATTAGGAGAAGCTGTCCATTGATCTCAAGTGGTCTTATGGTAGCTGCTAGGCATGGTATCTGCTAGTCATTTCTCCCTGCTACCATGTTTTTTTTTTCCTTCTCTGTCTTGTTAGTCTTTATCTACAAAGGTATAGTGACCAGAGTCTCTTCTAGATCACAGTAAACTAAGAACATTTCATCTATAGGGTATTCATTTATCACCTCTTATGTGCCAGACACTGTGCTAAGCACTTCCCAAATATTACCCCATTTTATCTTCACAACTTGATACCCAATTAAAAAAAAACAGAATGCCCTCTGTATAAAATTCAGTCTTTTATTTTAGATTCAATGTCTCACAAAAATTGTAGCCTAATTGTACTAATAACTAAATTATAATTATACATTTCCAATATCTTCTCTGGCTTAATAAGCAAATGAATTTGAACTAGAAGGAAAGATAAACTGAGGCAAGGCCAAATTCTCCATCTCATACTTATTCCTGCCTTTATTATATGCATGTTGTCAAGAGCAAAGCCCTGTTTTGGCCAGTAGGAAAATGTCTGTCTCCCTACAAATTAATAAGGGAATAGTGAGAATTAGGTGTTAGATGGAGCCAGTGTGTTTTCATTTAAGAATTTTGGAGTTTATTCTTTGGGCAATAGAAGCAAATGAAGGCTTTTCAATAGTTGGGAAGGAAACAGAAGAAAGAGAAGAGAATGGAAATGGAGAAATTGGAAGTCCATCTTGAGTGATGTCCGAAGAAAAAGATGTGTGAGCCATGGAAGATGAGTAACATAAAACAAGTGTCCCTAATTATCCACCTAATTCAGTGCCCCAAATTTCCATGCATGAATCCTGAATGCAATATCCCCTTTGGATATAAATATAAAGATCAATTCTGATTAAGTGATAAATAGGAACACGCAAGAGTTCCATGGGATAATCGTGTGGTTTTTGCCTTACTAAAAGGGAGATTAAAGCTCATTCAACAAATCGTCACAAAGCTCATTCTTTTTCCAGGGTCCAAAGTCTAGCCATAAGTTATAGCCTGAGTTGGATTGTGAGCCTTAGAACAAAGGGGAATTTCTGCTCAACAATTCTCCGCGGATATGTAGATGAGCTGCGAGATGCAATGTCGCTGAAATATTCAGAAGCTGATACCAATACAAAGTGAAATGCAGTAATTTAAATGTGTCATTGCTCCTTGCTCCCCCCTCTTTTCTCCTCCCCCTACTAATTACTAGCTTTAGGCTTTCTTCACTAATACATTACCTCCTTGGCTACTCTAAGACTCTAAAGGCTGCCTTAACTTTGCAGCTGTTCAGATTCACTACATTTTCTCATCTATTTTTAAAAATTGTGCTTATCCTTTGTGGACTTGACTGAAGGTATTTGTGACCTATTCGCTGATTTTGTTTTTGGAATTTTAAAAATCAGTCAACTAATCAGCAAGCACGTATTAAGTCCTTTGTATACTGTCCCTATTTTTTGATAGGCGCTGTGCTGTACTCACAAAGTGAACGTGAAAACAGTCCTTGCCCTCAAGGACCTTCTTGTATTCTAGTGAAAGAAACCATATAGAATGTCACCGTGTTTGGCACATGTTTAGAAATGCCAAAGAGGCTAGGGAGGCTATTTCTAGGAGATGACATGTAACAGAAGCCTTGGACAGACTTTAGAACACATAGATATCCTCTAACTAGATATTCTCTAACAACTAGATATTCTGGAAGAAAGGAAGAAAGAAAGGAAGAGTCTATTCTAGCCATTAGGTGGACAGCAGCTTCTTTGACTGAAGTTTTGAAACTAGAAATGGGGGCACCTTCAAAAGCCCTTCCTCTCAGCCTGTCTTCTTTCTGGGTCTGACTCCTCCAATGATGATATTCATCAAATGACAGGACCCTAAAGGGACAGTCTTTTGTCACTCTCTAGATGACGTCAACATGGGCTCTTTTGAATATGAGCCCCCATCCTTTGACTCTCCATAGAGGCTGTGACTTTTTGAATTCCCAATTGTCAGGAGAATTAGGTCCTCAAGTTTGAGAGTCCAGGAGTTAAATCCATTGGATTATTGATGCTTGGAGGAGGGATGAGTGATCTTTGGGACCCAGATCAGCAGTATCAAAGGCAAGGACTCCTCTGACAGCAACACTGAATGAAGAAGTAATGCAGAAGATCAATGATTTGTGGAAACTGTGCTAAGCCCATTCTTTCCAGAGATATTAGTAAGAGAGAAAAGTTTAGACCTTTTCCCTATGTGTGGCCTTGAAATATCATTATATCTCTGAAGTAAATATCTCTCTGTAAATGCCAATGGATGAGAATTGGTTGGATGGAACTGGGGTGCTAATGACTACACCTAACCCTCTAGAAAGGGGACTTGAGGTGATAAAATTTAGAGATTAACATACCAAAACCCTCAGGATTACCCTTGGAACCTTGATGGGGCGATGTTAGCTGCCTAACAAATAGTGAATCAGACTATATAAATATATATACATATATATATATATATATACTATAAGTATAATTTACATATTATATTTATAATATATATGCCTCAGAGATGAGAAACAGAATGTGTGGAGAAAAAGCAAATAGATCAGTATGGTTGCATCATAGAGTGTATGGAGGGAAGTTATTTATATATATATAAGAATACAAAAAAAAGGGGGACCCTGTTTCAAAGACCATGAAACACCAGAGAATACTATGTTTGATCACTAGGCTAAGATTATTGGTCCAATCAGGACTGGAACCAGTTAATTTCTCTGGTTTGTAGCCACAGAATGCATTTTTTAAAATTATATTTTATTATTCTGAACTTGAAAATGCTAATGAACAGGAATATTTCAATATATAGAGAAGAACAAAAGAAAATTATTTATGAAATTGTTAATGTTTGCTATTTATTATATATAGTATGGGTGTAATATATAAGCATATATTTAAAGTAAATCTAAAAGTCAAAGCTTTTCTTCTTTATGAACTTTTTTACTTCTGTACATTTAAAAATGTTCCAGTGTCACAATTTTATTTTTTTAAATTTTTGTTATTTCTAGCATTGATTCACCTCCCTTCTACCTGTCCCCTCCATTTGGAAAAAAATCCCTACCTTTTAACATATGAATATACTCTAGCAAAATATAGTAAAAAGTCTACACATTGACCTTGTCTATAAATGTTTTTTCTCATTCTTTACTTTGTCTTTCACTTTTCTGAAAAGAATTGGGTGTGCTGCTTTGTTGTTTGTCCTTTAGAACCATGATTGTGCATTGCATTGATCGTAGTTCCTAAATCTGGCAGAGCTGCTTTGCTTTACAGTATTATATGCCTGATATAAATTATTCTTGTCTTTCTCCTTGCTTCACTTTGCATTAGTTTGGGCAAGTCTTCCCAAGTTTCAGAATCTGTTTTTCTTAATTTCTGTAGCACAGTAATATGCCACATATTTATATATCTTGGCGATTTGAACCATTCTCCAGTGGATACCCACCCTCCTCCATCTCCTGTTCTTTGCAACAACAATGGATGCTCTGATGAACATTTTTGTACATATGGGTCTTTTCCTACCTTTTTTGATGCTGGAGTATATGTCTAATAGTGGTGTTATAAGAACTCAGAAGGTATTCTTAAAACCACAAGTCCCTTATCATGCCATAACTTTTTTAAGAAGGGAGCTTGGACTAGAAAGTCTAACTTTGTCAATACAAAGGTATTAATATCAACAGAGCCACAGAAAAATCTGACAAAGCAGGATAGATATTCAAGTTGAATGCTAGACTGATAGCCATTGGCTCCATTTTCAGAATTATGACTCACACAATAATCCCATTTGAATAAGAAAGACCCTTTTATTAAAAGCAGTGCAGGACTAGCAGTTAACTAGAAATAGATTTTGATCTACCTGAAGAGCAGCTAGGTGACTTAGTGGATAGAAGGCCAAGCCTGGAGATGAGAAGTCCTGGGTTCAAATTTGACTTCAGACACCTCATAGCTGGATGACCTTGGACAAGTCACTTAACTTAAATTATCTGGCCTTTATGGTTCTTCTGCCTTAAAACTAATACCTTGTTTCAATTCAAAGACAGAAGGTAAAGATTTATAATAAACAATGTAACTGGAAAACATTTTCTTGACTTTCCCCTTTGAAAACATGAGAATCCAAAAATGCCATGAAATTCTCTCTTTTTTCATCTGTGAAATAATGGAATTGGTCTAGAAACCTTCAAGGTCCCTTCCACCCCTAATATTTTGTCGTTCTATGAGCCATCGACATCACAGCCTCTAAAACTTGTTCTAATAATGAGGGATAAAAATATGAGTGAGGAAGAAATCTCCCTGTGATGTGGTATATACAACTTTGGAGGTATAGAATTCATGAAATAACTTGTTGAATTCTTCATAATCTGATTTAAAAATTGGAAACCTTTCTAGCTGCACTAAATCTTACTATTCTTTTACATCTTTAAAGAACTTCCAAAATCACTATTAACTTTTACTTTCCAAAGCATGTTGTTGCTATTCTGACATTCATAGGTATGTGTCTGGTGCTGAGATTTTTGAGATTTTAGTTTCTCTGAAAGCAAGAGTGTTTGTGCTTTTTTTTCAGAGCTATCACTAACACAGAACTTCCAGGAATTTGTTTCCAGAGAATCTACATACTATCAAGGTGCACATTTCTTCTCCTAAAGGGTAAGTGTCCTCCTTCCCACACCTGCCTCCTCTCCTTCACAGGCTGACTTTAATAATCATCTGCTGGTCTGAGCTAAGTCATACCAACACCTCTGGGCTACTACCACGATAATTCCATTGCCTCTCACCAAAACTCATATATGGATCCTCCTCTATTTTCCCACTATTCTTTTCTCTTCTGCAACTTTTCCCCAACAAACTGAATTTCCTCAGGTTCTAGAATTCCTCCTTTTGTATTTCCTTTCCCCAGAATGCCCCATCCCTTTGGAAATTTTGAATTCTATAAACAGTGTGTGCTTTATAAACGCTGACCAATGGAAAGTTTTCCTTTCTTCATTTCCTAGTAGAATACATTGCTATCCTCCATCTGGATTATAAGATTTAGATCTAGAAGGCATTTTAGAGATCATACAGTTCTATATCTTCATTATATAGATGAGAAAATTTGATACACAGGTAAGTTAATTGACTTAGGCAAATTTATACAAATAGGTGGTGAGAGAGCCAATGTTCATGTTCAAGGCTTCCAATAAGGCAACCAACCCATGAACCTATCAATAAGCTTTTAGTTAATACCAACTTTGTTCTAGATGATTTTTTTGATACAGGATATAAAAACAAAAATGAAACCTGCATCCATTATAAGCATCAGGAAGCTTATAATCTATTATTATTATATTTTGTTATATATACAATATTATATATATAAAACAATCTATTATTATATTATGTTATATGTATAATATTATACATATTATAATCTATACAGATTCAGAAATATTTACAAACATAAACTCGAAAGTCATTGCTCTTCCATTACACTGTGGACAAATCTACATTTTACAAATGGGAAATCTGAGCCTCCCCCACTCTTCTCCCTCAAATAGCAAATCTTGAAATGTGGTTAGAACACAAAGCAGTAGTCACTGACAGAGCAGGAATTAGGCTTCCACATTTTCAATTCTTGGTCTTTTGTTCATTCCATTAGACCATACTGTTTTCAATTAACAGGGAGAAAAAAATCTTTAAAGGAAAAAAAATGATCTTCAAAATAAAAATGAAACCCTCAAGAATGCAGACAGTACTAAAAGCTTCCAGTATACCATCTGGAAGACTATTTCCATTTGGAGAGGTGGGGCAGATTTTATTTTTAGAAAACTGAAACTTTTCAAGGTGAGCTATTAAGTCTGTTACCTATGTAGAACTATGCATTGGTGCGTCTCTAGCTCCCCTGGGCCAGAATTCTCAAAAGAGAATGGAATTCCAACTCGGACAAGTCTCTGTTAGGCTATCTCTGTGTGGCACAGCTGAATCAACGGTTTTCCAGTAGTTTCATTATTTCAGCTATAAATATAACTTCACTTTGTGTCCATTTAGGATTAGTCATAAATGGCATTCGATAACCAAAATAAAGCAATCTAGTTATTCGGGTCATTATAACAGTCAAGAATGAACTCTATCCCATCAATTATTTGATCAAAGATTATGACTAATGACAGTCTATATTTATATATTTCTTTAAAGCATTAATTATATTATTTCCTACGTACAGAAACCCTATGAGGTAAGAGTATCATTGCTGCAGAGCTAGAAGGGACCTTAGAAGACACTGAACACAATCCCCTAATTTTACAAATGAGTGAACTTGCTCAGAGTAGGACAGCAAATTATTATTATCTGGGCTTCCTGACTCTGAGCCCAAGACCCCATCCACTATGCCACCTCACTGCCTCTACAAGATATTTTCATTATTTTTTTTAAACAGATAGGGAAACTAAGGCTTAGCAAAGTTAAATGATTTACGCAAAGTCTTTCAGAAAGTGTGTAGTACAACTAGAAGTCAGACTCATGTCATGCCTTCTGATCTGTGTCACATTCTTCCTACTTTACCACACTGTCCAAATATATATATATACATATATATATATATTCATATGGCATTATGATACCTCTTGGGAATACAAGGGCAAATTTAACAACATCCTCTTCTCTCAATAAGCTTACATTTTAATGGGGGATTCAGTTTATATATTTATATATATATAATTATATAAGTATGCTTATATTTATATAAATATATATGTTGCTTAATAAATGTTGTTAGAATATTTTGGATTCAAAGAAAATGAGTGGAAAAATATTAATTCTATTTCAGTATATTAGAGAGAGAGAAAATTCTGGAGCAAGAATCCCTATGAGTATTTCTTTAGAACAATAAAGCAGCCTAATATTATTGAATATGGTGGCCCCTTTCTTGCTGGGGTTCCATTTTTGTCAACTGCTTCCAAGGAGTGGCTTTCCAGATCTCACCAAAAGGGTAACTTTTCTCAGTGAACATGGCAATCATACTATAACTGCTTGCATGGTATGATGAGGCTTGCCTTAGGTTCTTTGGCATTGGCCCCCCAAGTCCTATTTCTCATGAGAAATATATACCAGGTGCCTCCGGTGTTCAGTGTTCTCATAGTTCTATTTTGCAAAGGGTATAACATAATCTAGGCTGTGGAGAATTAGGGAATGCCAGTAGTTGGTTTTTTTTAAGCCTTATCTTTTATTTTACTGATACTAAGTATTGGTTCCAAGGCAGAAGAGCTGTGAAGCCTAAGTAATTGGGGTTCAATAACTTGTCAAGGGTCTCCCAACTAGGAAGTGTCTGAATCCAGCTTTGAACCCAGGCCTTCCCACCTTTAAGCCTGGTTCTCTACCCACTGAACCTCCTCTCTGCCCCAATGCCTATAGTTCTTGATGAATGAAGTGAAAGTCTTCATTCTTCCACCTGTAAAAAAAGCATCAAGAATAGCTTTTGCCAAAGGCAGACTCTAACCTGATACATTGGCACATAAATATCTATTTTAAGTCTTTTCAGAAATGAAATTCATATAAAAACAAAGATTTTTTTAAAAAGGAGATTGTCATTTCTTATTCAACTAGTCACTAGAGAACAAAGTGAATTTCTTCAACATTATGGAGTTTACATAGTGAATACTGAGAAATCTTTTCAGGAAAATAACATGTTAAGCCCCTTTGTCATATTACGAGCAGATTTTAAAATAATTAAAAATTATCTTTAATCATCATTTTATATAATTTCAAATAAATTTAGGCAAATATTTGTTCTTCATTGAGTTTTTGAGTTAGCATTTTTAAATGAAATGCTGGTATTTTTCTAATTGGTTCTCCATTGATTTATTTATTTTTTCTTTTTTGTCGACTCCATGATACAGTTTGGGACTTCAGAGCAGGGAGTATACAGAAATTGCATTCTGTAGGTTTTTTAAAAGTCTCCTTTAATGAATTCTTAATTACATTATTCAAAAGATCCATTATTCAGCATTCATCTCACTGCTAAATGAAAGTCTTTACCTGACATGTGAATGAAATGAGTCTAAATGCTTTCCGTGCCACCTAGGGATTCATAATAGACTTCTAGCTGAACGGCAGCGGTGGGTTTTCTTTCTGTTTTAAATTTGTGTGGATTGTTTGTGGAGATGGGTAGGCATGAAATCCTCAGCCTACCCCAGCCCCAGTGAACTTCCCTTGAGTGTTCAGATTCACCTCTGCCTGAAAAAGTGAGAGGGAGGTCAAAATATTTGCTCGAGGAGGAAGAGACACTTGACACACATTGATAACCTTTAAAAAAGACTTCAAATGCATTTATGCATCCCTGACAATGCTAGCCAATTTCATCCATCCGGAGTGAGCAAGCTTCCTTAGAGCCCCTCATTAACTTTTCCTCTTTTATTTCCCACCATGAATAAAAGTGGTGAGTGATGGCAAGAGGAATTCAGGGCATTTTTAGAAAGGATAACAAGAACCTTTTCCCATTACTTTCAACCGGCTAATGCATGATGCTAAGGTCAGAAATGTGCTCAAGCTACTGGTAGATGCCTCAAGATCAGAGCAAAAAGTTAGCAATTTATACATATGTTGACTGGTGTGGCCAGTGTGGCCTAAAAATTGCCCGTTTCTGTTCTCCAAAGATCGTGTACTTCCAGGTATCAACTTTGTGAGAGTATTTGATCATTTATTTTCTACATATGGATAAAACTGGCAATCAGAAGAGGTAAAGTTCACATGCTAAAAATATCAGAAACAAATAGACTTTTGTCCCATCCTCAGAAAAAAAATGGAGTGTGCTGAAGCCAACTCTAATGGCCCCTTGAGAACCACTGTTAAATTTTCATTATGAGCATTTATACCTCAGAAATCCACAAATGCTCCAGATTAGGGCTTGATTTCATACTTTATTGATTGTATAAACTTAAGAAAATGTTAATAATTTAGATTAAACTTAAGTGTCACTTATACATGGAGAGACTATAGTTAAATATTTACTAGCACACTCCTATAGATATGACAAGGGAAATACTACTGGAGTTTTTCCCTAGCATGAAAAAATTTAGAAAACTCTACCCACTGCTAATATCTTCTGGTTAGCAGGAATAATTAGTAAAACTAGAAAAATATCAGATGACACCTCGGAGCAATAATTCCTGCCAATCCTCTGATGACCTGCTACCTCCCTCCTTAACTCATAGCCTCCTCAGCAGCATCTGGGGGCAACTTTGATGTCTTTTGACCTGGGAATAGTTTGTCCTGGTGCAAAACATTGCTAGTTCTAATTCTATCAAGAGGATCTGTTTATGATTTTCAGAAGAAAAATGAAATAGAAGGCAGATGTCCTTGAATTATTGATTGGTCTTTTGACCCTTTGTGTTTATATTGACATAGTTTATAAGGGCCAGTGATGTACAAAGTAAACTTTACTATAGTAATAAAGATCTATTCCTTTAGGATTAAAATTTGAAGGGATCTTGGTCGAGTCTAATCCCTCCTCATATTTCCTCTGAAGACTGAAATCTAAAGAGGTTGTGTTTTAGTTTGAGCAAATAAAGTTGTAAATAGCAAAGCCAGGTTCTGAAGCAGAATTCAGTGCTCTTTACACCCATCTGCCTATCTTCATGCCACATGCCCCCAAACTATGGGGCATCAATAAATGCAATGGGATCCCAGATTTAGAGCAAGAAGGGGCCAGAGACTGAGGCTTCTAGTTCAAACTTCTAGTCCTTATTTTTGAGGAAAAAAAAAAACAATCCAGAGGGGATTTACATACTTGCTTAAAGTCACACAGGCAAATAAGCATTGGAGGCAGAATTGGAACCAAAGTCTTTAGCCTCCTTTTTCTCTTGTATCACTGACACAGATTCACTACATATAAGAAAGTGCTAATAATTATAGAACAGAACAAAACTTGATAAAAGTGTCATAGATATCTTGGACATCTCAAAATAATGTGCCTTAGTAGCTCAGGTTGAGTTTATTTTTTATAGTGCTTTCCAGTTTATAAAATGATCCTTTCATAACAGCCCCCAAAAGAGGATTAAAAAACTATTTTCTCCTCTTAAAAATAGAGAAACTAAGTCTCAAAGGAATTCCTTGGCTCTAATTTAGGTCTCTTGACTTGATGTCTACAACCTCTACATCTTTCAAATGGAAGGACAGTAATCTGTGGCAATTAAAGTTTGAGATATAGCTGCCTTTATCTGCTTTGTAATACTAGATAATCATTAAGCCCCCCAACTAGGAGCTAGGTAGACCCTTTGTGAAGTGCTAGGAATGCACAGAATAGCAAAGGAGCCTGCAATCTAATGAAAACAAATTGTTATTATCCTTTGAACTTGAAAAGAACCAAAATGACATCACTAGGATGAAGTCAATGTCCAGTGGGCTAACTGGCAACACAAACCAATACAAGCATGGAAGACTCTTATCACAAGTTGGGCAAAAATAGCTTTAAGAACATTTGAGTTGGAAATGTCTCCAACGTGGATCTCATGCTTCTTTTCAGCTAGTGAAGTTCGACCCTGCTCACAGAGCACAGTGCCATTTTTGGTGAGCATGCCCTGCCAGATTGGCACACACCAGTGTCTCCCACACCTCACAATTGAAACAAAAGTTCTTCAGAGAGACCTTGTATCACTTGCCATAGTCTTCCAGGAATTATGTAGGTTCCAACCATGTGGCCAGCCCATCAGGGTCAAGATACTTCTTGACTGTTATAAGAAAGATTCATGCTTGAGAAAAGGATTGGACCAAGATGTCCTCTCTTCCAATCAAGGATGCTACAAACTCTCAAGGCTCTGAACACTGGCCAATGGCTAAACAAAATATGGTATGGGAATGTCATGGGATGTTGACATTTTTAGAGGAAATTGGGAAGGCTTCTGTTAACAGATGCAGCCCAGAGTAAGGACAACAATTGGTACAACAGAAACATAATAAAGGAAACACCTGTAGATAAGCAAGTGTTATACATGCATATATTCTGTTTATTGATGAGGACCTCAAACTCTTATTCATAGTAGCTTTTAGTGTAGCTAAATGTTGGATAAGCTTGTTTGATATAATGCCTTGGACACGGTGAGTTGTGATTCTGTTTTAATCCAGTGAGATGAATGACCCAAGAAAACTTAGTCAAATCTCCAAAATTCCCTCTGAATGAAGGGATTCTTATTTTCCAGGTTATCTCATTTGGGAAATCATTCATATTACAGAAAGGAGAAAAATCCAAGCAGAACATGCTACCATCTGAGATATACTTGTTTGATGCAGCTAAGAGTAGGTCATTAGATAAGAGGAAAAGTCCTGGAATGGGACCTTAGAGGCCTTTACAGATGAGGAAATCCCCTCGTGAAGAGATGAAATGACTTGCCATAGGTCACATAGGAACTAAGTGAAAGAGTTGGGATTAAAACCCAAGTGCAGCGATGTGCTAGGGCTCTTTCTAACGTACCACACTGTCTCATTGTCAGGAAGTCATGAGAGCCCATTGACATGAAAAGAATGATCTGCAAAATTAAAGGAATCGAGGTGAACTAGCTTTGTAGAGTTTGTCTTTAGGGGGACGATACTTCCAAAAAGAATTGTTTACACACTTTTATTGATAGGATGGAATCCCTCTGTTTGCCTGGACCGAAGCACTCTAATGTGAGATTGTCAATAATTGAACAGTAGCAGAAGGAAGTGCAGGGGTTCAGATCAAGTCCCAAGTTTTCGTAGCATTTCGCTTGGCACTGTGATTTGAAATGATTCCATGAAAGGGATAGCCAATCCTAGGAAAAAAGTACATTTCCGTTCATTTAGAAGTGAAGCTTGGGGGTATAACCATCAGGTTTGTTCGGACCTTTTCCCCTTCCCTTACTGCCAACAAGACACAAAAAGTTAAAATCTCCTTTAAAACCAGCTCCATTTTCTGTAGTTCATACCATGGAACCCGATCTAGAGAACTACCTCTCTGAAGTAGTCAGGCATTGGTTAATGAAGCAGCCGCTGCTCTCTAGTAAGCATACAGTACCTCCTACTGATAAAAAAGGCAACACTTTAGAATGTCTAAGAAGTCTCAGACAAAAACCCACATTAATCCACTCCTCTGATGGGCAAAATGTATGAGTGCAGCTCACGGGGACTTGCATTCACCCAGCTTAAATCTCCGGTCTCTGGGAGTGATTGAAGTGGCCCCTTGAAGAGTGGCACCAGATTGTACATCGTTGGCAGAGGACCCCATTCAACTTGGAGTTCCTAGTGACCAGGCCCTCAGAGCTTAAGTCAAAGTAGATAAAAAGCTCATTTTCTTTCATGTGAAACTAGAGAAAAAGAAAAAAAAATAACCCAATGAAAGATAAAACACGACAATGAACAAATAAGAAATAAAAATACTAAGAGACCTGTCCTCAGTCAATAAAATTACATCTGGTGTAGGTTTTATTCAGAATTTTGTACTTCATTGTTTCAAATTTAAGTTCCACCATTTAAAAAAATGTAATCAATACAAATCAAAAATTCTCGTTTGTTTGGCTGAAGAATGTGTGACTCAAACTTTGTTCCCAGGGACAGCATGGCAGAGCTCTGGTTTTAACCTGTTCTATTTCCCTGGAATGGACACACTGCCCACAACTCCCAAATCGGTGCAAATCAATCCTTCATTTTTTTTTAAATCAGGCAAAATAGTTTTCCAGGCTTCAATCCCCAGCATACGCACATTTGTGGAAAATAAAAGGTATATTGGGGTGGACTGGGAGGGGGTGGTGGGATAGACGTTAAGAGGGCTGAGGGAGTGGGGCAATACCCCAGCTTGAAGTCTGGCAGTTTACAAGAGTTTGCACAATTATTTTTTCATCTGCTCCTATAAAAATACATATTTGCCACAGCTACTGCAGAAACAGATGTTTGACAATTTTCTGAAAGTACCAAGTATTTAGCGAGGTCTTGCTTTTTATGTGGTTGTTGAAGGCAGATGTTTCTATCTTAACATTCTCATTATCATAGCTAACATTTATTTAGTACTTAAAGGTCTTCAAAGTCCTGTGTCGTATCCTATACTTCATTACCTGTCCCACCTGCAAAGTCAGTACGAATAGAAATGATTTTCCACCAACTTAACATTGTATTTTAGAAATGTCATTTTATTCTCTTTTCTTAAACGAGATTTAAATTCCCCTGGACTATTTGTATATATCTCTCACCTTTCTCTCGTTGAATCTATAGGAACAAATAATGATGTTTTCATGTGACTGTTTCTTTAATTTTTAACCATTCTATGTTGTATTTCTCCTTTTTCTATTGTATGCCTTTTAAGTGGTGGATAGCCTGTCTGCTACAGTAGGATATTCTAACTGAACTGCAGAATATTTTAACTCTCTGAACTGATCATGGTAAGCAGGAGCCAAAAAAAAAAAAGAGTGAGAGACCCATTGTGTATGATAAAAGATATTTCTTTTGCTGGCATGATTAATATTTTTTCTCCCCTTGTTAAAAATAATAGCCATTTCCTGTCTGTATCTTTTCATTTCAATTAGAAGGCTTTCCAACTACAGAAAGGCCTTTTGTCACTAGACAGCCAGCATTTGAACTTGCTTCTAATTTGATAAGATGGGTCCATTAACACACTAGGTATACAATTTACCAACATCAAAGGCTGTTCACTTGTATTTGTTGACAAGACTTCTGAGTGAATACATACTGATTAAGAGTACATGAAGGTGGAAGAGGGATCTATTAAAAATAAATCTTCATTCTCAAAAAATAAATTTTTTTAAATAAAAGGAGATTATTTTTTTTATTGCACCCCACCTTGTCTCCTAGAAAGCCTGGAACTTTATTTGTTGATAAGACTTCTGAGTAAATACATACTGATTAAGAGTATATGGAGGTGGAAGAGGGATCTATTAAAATTAAATCTTCATTCTCAAAAAAATAAATTTTCTAAAATAAAAAGAGATTAAATTTTTTTTATTGCACCCCACCTTGTCTCCTAGAAAGCCTGGAACTTTTATTTGTTGATAAGACTTCTGAGTGAATACATACTGATTAAGAGTACATGAAGGTGGAAGAGGGATCTATTAAAAATAAATCTTCATTCTCAAAAAATAAATTTTTTTAAATAAAAGGAGATTAAATTTTTTTTGCTCCCCCCTTTGTCTCCTAGAAAGCCTGGAACCATATTGGTTGATTTTTCTAAAAGTGTAGATGGAGGCAGCAAGGCAGGTGTGGTGGTTGCTTCATTAAGGGGCGAAAGGAAATGCTAACTGGAAAGGATCCTTAAGGTTTGACTTGAAATTACGCCTGGGTAGAAAGACGCCCGCTCAAAATCATCTAACCTCCTTAACTGGTTAAGAGAGCCTAATCCTCTCAGTTATTAGGAGACCTTTGAAGTGAGACAGAAACTCAGACCTTCTGCCTGTTTTTCAAATTCTCATTGACTGTAGACTAAATCACAGGCAAGTTTAGGCTGCAGCCCTGGGTCTGCATAGAGATCAGTGGATTACTTACTTGAACTTTGCTCTAGTCAGGACTTTGTAGTGCTTATAAATCTTGAATCCATCTAAGTTCACCTTAAATTAGCCTTGCAAAAACACACTCCAAACTTCAGTTATCTGCCTACTGGCTTTTAGCCAGATGCCACGCAGAAGCTGGAACACTGATTAATTGTCTTCATTTTTTTTTTCTTAAAAATTAAAAAAAAAAAAAAGAAACATGCTCGTTAATTTTTGGTGTGGAAAACAACCACCATAACGGGATAATGGCAGGCATTAGCAGGTACATTTTGCCTTAGAAAACTCCTGTGAAAAAAGGGGGGTGGGGAGGACAAAGCTGACTAGCCTTTTGTACAATAATGCCATCTACTGAATAAGGAAGCTGGGATTGGGCCAATGAAGCATGCCAAGATACAACAGATTTTTCAATTTTCCAGCAAATAGAAACAAAATACTGGTTTCAGAAGGTGTATTCAACAAACACTTCTCAATATGTTTCTGATTTGTGGTCAGAATGCTTCCCCCCCCCCCCCCTTACCACTGGTGCCCTGCACTTCTGAGACATTTATTTCCTAAAAGAAAGATTCCTTTCTATAAACCTCAACTGTCTGTTTTTCAAAGCAATTTAAAATCAAACACACAAATAAAATTTTTAACATATGGAAACCTTCATATAGAGCCTTACGTATTCAGAGCTAAAATTGTTTTATAAACTGTAATGCTTTGCAGATGAAAATACAGAGAAGATGACTGTTTTTAGCTGTAATGCTTTTTGACAGCGTTAAACCTTGTTTTAGTAATTGACATCAAAATGTTTGGTGGTTTTAAATGGACCATTAATAAAAATGGCATGTTTTAAGTTTTTTTTTTAAGAAATTGTGCTTAATACTGTGAAGTTATATAGAATTGCAAATAGAATACAGTATTTTTATTATTTTTTAAAAAATCTTTATGGCTTAACTTCCCTGATTCTCCCTTCATGCCTCTGGAGTACAACTCAAGACACTCTTTGGAGCCAAGAAAGGATAAAACTTTCCCTCCAGACGGTTATCTGAATATTTGGCTTTGGTCAACAAAATATCTGATTATTATACTGAATGTTTCAGTTTTCATCCAGCTATCTGGCAATACAGATACAACTGAATACGTTGTTGTTTTCTTTTTAAAGGAAATATGATACAGTGGAAAGAGTGCTGAACTTGGAGTTTGGAGGACTAAGTTCAAATCCCAGCCCTGATGCTTACCAGCTGTGTGACTGTGGCCAAGTCACTGGGTTTATCCAGTCCTCAGTTTTTTTCATCTGTGAAGTGGGGATCCCAATATTTGTACTACCTTATTTATAAGGTTGTGTCAGTCACTATTAAACACAAGATCCTATTAAAGGAGAATTATTGTTATCAAACTGAACCATTTCTCCAGTTTTACTGGCAGATATGTATTGAATATTTACTCTATGAAAGTCACTATAACCAAGTATGTTAGAGAAAATGCAATATAACTGACAACCATGGAGAGGCATTAGTGTCTGTCAATTATATTACAATGAAAAGTGGGTGTGATTTAGAGTTGGAGAATGTGGCTTCCAGTCTCATCTCTGCCACTTATTGGCTGTGTATTCTTGGATGCATCCCTCAAACCTCCATATCTGTTCCCAAAATTAGGAAGCTGACCTAGACCTTTATTATCTATTTCCATTCTCAATCTGTAATTTTATTTTTAAAATGAACTTTTTTTTCTTAAACAAGACAAAGCAGTAAACAAATAAGTTGTTAAATGAACAGTACAGATCAATACTACAGGACCTTAGGAGAGCTAGGAAGTAAAGTTTTCATAGAACAGGTAAGATTTGTTCTCCATTTAAAAAAAAATATGGATAGGGTTGAAAATGCAGAAAGGGAAAAGGAATAATAGAGAGAAAAACAGAATAAAATAAAAAAGTGGAGAGTAAAGATGCCATTTGGGAACAATTAAAACAACTTGATTTGAGCCTTTTATGGGAATAAAGTACAAGTCTAGAAGACTGATGGGGATTAGGCTGTAAGGGTCTTCAAAAATTTTAAATGTATTTTTCCATGGACAGATAATGCTTAATAAATACTAAATTAAATTAAGCTTTGGACTAGTATGATTTAGGTGGTATTTTAATCTAGCAGTACTGTATAGAATAGATTAGAAGGAGGCATTAGAGATAAAAGCACCAGTTAGACATTCTTGCAGTAGGCTGATGATGAAGTAATAAAGATTTGATTTATAGTAGTTATAATTAGTGGTAAAAGTCTAAAAAAAAAAACATCGACAGAAGATTCCATGAAACTTGGGAGTTGGATGGAATTAAGGACAGCAAAAGAGAAGAATGAAGCCATAGTTTTGTTCCTGAAAAAACTGTGAGAATGTTAGTATGAAGAACAGAAATGAAACCAGAATGGGAATTCCATTTAGCAGGAAAAATGAGGAGTTTGATTTTTAGAAAACTAGATTTTGAGATGATATTGGGATATTCATGTAGCAATATCCATTAAGCAGTTGGAAATGTGGAATTTTGGGGAAAGCTGAAAATTAAAAGTTATAGAACACTTTTCTGAAGATAGATGATGTCAGATCTCTGAAAAGGAGCTTGTAGAGAGATGCAGAATAGAATACTGAGGACTGAATTTAGGAGAATTCCCACACTTAGAAAACAGAAGACTGAAGAGACTCTAGGAATGGAAACCAAAATTGTTAGACATATATGAGAGAGAAGATAGAAAATAAAATACAACCTTTTTGCTAGCATGTCTGTACCATTAAAGGTCAAATTACTTTTTTTTTCCTGGACAGAAATATTTTTCTTTAATAATTGGGCCAAAATCTCAACTTTAAAGCCTTTTGACCTAATTGGATTAAAAAACAACAACAACAAAAAATTAAACAGAACAAAAAAGAAAGACAAAGGAAAAGCCACAGACTGCTTAAAGTAACCTTAAGTCTATATCAAGATCAGTTGTCTATTTCCTAGCATTATATATTATTTCAGTTCTAAGAACCTTTTGTTTACTAAAGACAATATCTATTGCTACCCTCTCACTAGGGAAATTAATTTTAGGCTCACTCAAAAAGTATTCACACTGTCCATCTCACCTGTATCCTGGCATTGTTTATTTCTGTAGAATCTGTATTCATGTGAAGAATTATTTAACTCTAGTTTTTTTTTATCATTTTGTGGTATTTTTCTTGCTAATAATAATTGGTATTTTTTGAGGATGGAGGAAGAAAAAAATGGAGGTTCAGATTGGTTATTTCATCAGTGTGAGGAGTTTTCAGGATGGAAACTCTATCACTGGGATGTGAATACATGAACCAAGGTCTTCCTTAGTCTACATAGCATTATAGAGTTTACAAGTTACCTTATTTTAAATTTTAAGTAGAAATTAATACTATGTTTTATTGACTCTTGGTCAATACTACTCTATCCTGCTATTTTCACTGAAGTTGGACTTTGCTCTGTTTCTATGGAAGAATGATATTGCAAATTCTAATCTACAATTCATTCCTGACCGGTGATTCTTATATTTGCTTTGGATAATGTTGAGTTAACATGTTAACAGTGTCCATTAGTTTTGCTGCTGTTGCTTCTGGTTCAGGAACAAGAATGCTAAGTTTGGGAATCAGAAGACCTGGGTTTGAATCCTGGTTAAAAAGAGCTCTTATTTATGTAAAGTGTTTTATAAATATTATCTTATTTGAGACTACAATATCCTGGATTGGGTTCTATTATTATCTCTACATTGCAAATCAGGAAACTAAGGCATGAAGCTTAAATGACTTACCCAGGTCATACCAGTGTCTGAGGATGGATCTGAACTTGTCTTCCTGACCTTGGGTTCAGCTCTTTATCCACTATGGCACCTGACTGTCTCTAGTTTTACTCTTCCTGCTTGTGTGACCTTGAACAAATTATCACTTGACTTCTACAAGCCCTTAGTTTTCTTTTCTGTAAAGTGAGGGGATTGGACTAGATGACTTCAAAGATCCCTTCTAATTCTACTCATGATGCCATAATGTGCATAATAAAGAGACTATAGAGAAGAAGGGAGTGAATGGCTCTTATTCTCAAGAACTTATCAACTTTTAACAATCTTTAGATTTCCATTTAGCAAACTTTGTTTCCCAGAATAACAGTGGTTCCCCTTCTACCCTTCCTGTAATTTAGAAATTCATGTGACAATTTTTTAAAAAAATGAATTGCCCCCTTGTATGTACAGGACACAGGCTACTGAGCTCAATTGTTAATAGACATCACTCCCCCCCCCCTTTTTTCCTTCATTCTGCTCCATTTGTTTAGACTTCCACAGATGTAGCAACTTCTGGCATGGAAAAGGGAGACGGATACTCCGAAGTCCACCCGACTTACCTAGCTACTGCTTTGGCACTTGGGAAATTAAGCAGAGCCTTTCACATGGTTTCACCCTCTTGACTATTTCCTGCTTTCTTTCCCAGACCTTTCTCTGACCCCAACTTAAATTCTTCTACCTTTCACCTGGACCTCATCCCCTGCAGGAAGCATTGGACAGGCAAGTGGAAAGTGCTTTGGGCTCCTATGGCCATAGAAAGGATATTTACATCAACACCAGCCTCAGGCTTCCAAATGCACAGCTTATGTGATTTGAGAAGCTTCTGGACAAGAATGGGCATCTTCTTTTCCTGCCCCTACATGAGTGAGGAAATGTCCTCTCCTCCAGTCCTAGCTTTGTCCTTCTTACCTCTTTTAAAACCATTTGCTTCATGGATTCCTTTGTTCCTAGGTCCAAATGAACTACACAGATCACATAAAATGAAGACTAGGAAAAGAAAGGAAATGAGCATATAAATTTCCAAGGTGTTGGGGTATAGGATTGAGGAGATGTCAGGAACGTAATGAATGCAGCATCAAGATCAAAACTAGTTTTCTCTGAGATCCCTCCCATGTGTAGCTACTGATGCTTTCTGTTCAAAGTAAACACCTCTCCAACTAGTTAATATTGGAAAATGGATGAGAGTGATCACAACACTGGTAGGTTATAACAAAAGAAAAAGGAGAATGATTAGCTTCTGTTCTATCTCCATAATTCTCAAACTAAGATAAATGATTATGACAAAACTTGAGGCTAAGGAAGATTGTTGCCTTAAAATATTCAAAGGACAGTCAGGAAGAAAAGAGATTAAACTTATTCTGCATGGTTCTAGAAAGAAGAGCTAAAATCAAGGGTTTGAAAGTTATAAAGAAGTAAGTTGGGTACTACAAAAGTAACCCTAGTTTAAATTGTCTCTCTCACCTCACCGAGACTTTTGATTCTATTACTGAATAAGATCTTGCAGAGAGAGAGTTTAATTATTATGTAGACAATGTTAATTGACATGGTAAGAGAAACTTTGTGAGACAAAGAGAGAACTAAGAGAACCTAATCCTGCAAGAATGAATGACATAACCTCCAAGGAGAAAATGTCCAAAGAGATATTTTGGGAGAAATGATTTTAATTCTTATTTTATGAAGAGACAATGAACAATGGAAAAACTATAAAAGTGTACATAGGTATGTGGGGGGGGCAGTTATTGTTTCCCTTTCAAATAAAGATATATCTAACCAAGAGGCAAATAAGAAAAACATTAAAGACCTGAAATGAACTTGAGAAAAATTAGAGATGATAGATTAGTCAATTATTGGATGGGAACATAAAAAGAATGTTTAAACTTTTTAGATGTATATAGCACTCTTTATACAAAAATTGACCATTTATTGGGGCACAAAGACCTCTCAAAATTGCAAAGAAAAAATATTTACACAGTGCAATAAAATCACATATTAAATACATGATTCTAAAATAATAAAAAGCAAAGGACATAATTCCAATTATATGGTGTCCAAAGGACAAATTGTAGAACCAATAGAAAATTTCATCAAATCAAAATCACAATAATTTAGCAATATACCAATACTTTTGAATAAGGAGGAAGCAGTTTGAGGGGAGTAATTTATCTCTAAATTTTCTTTCATTAGCACAAAGAGAAACAATACATCACTGAATTGGGTGTGTAGCTAAATATATGGAATATAACAAATAAAAAATTTCTAATTAAGCAACAAATTTTCAAAACTTAAAGACTAATAAAATGAAAAGCACAAAGAACATTGAATTGATCAAACAGACCTGTATTTTTGAAAAATGAAACTAATAAATAGCTCATCTAGTTTTTAAAAAGGGACTAAAATATATTTGTATAAAATATTAAAAGAGAACTTAAAAATAAAAAATAGAATTTTTTTTGTTGAATTAGGTACTAATAGTATGGGTAAATTAGAGGGAATGAATGAATACTTATGAAAAATTTAAATGCCTAGGTTAACAAATGGAGAAGCTATTTCTATAATTAGTGCCAAAAATAAAAGAATTGGAATGTCATAAATTAAATCTTAAAAAAAAAAAGACAATAGAATCAGATACATGTATATATAAACAAATGATTTCCATCAAAATTCAAATATTTAATTCATATATCAAATAAACTATAATATTAAGAAAAGGAGGCAATCACTCTGTCATTGAGCATTAATTAAATTTGTGAATTAATTACACATTAATTAATGTATAAAGAAATGTGATAAATCCTCAGTGAGCGCACACATATACACACATGCGAAGCAAAAGACAACCCCTATTTTCATGAGCATCACAGTCTAATGGGGGAGATAAAATTTAAAATAATTATGTACAAGCCAAATATAGACAAGATAAATTGTAGACCATCAACCAAAGGCAAGTATTAGTATTAAGTGTGATCAAAAGAAGCTTCTTGTAGAAAGTGGAGTTTTAGCTGAGACTTCAGGGAAGCCAGGAGTCAGAGGTGAAAGAGAATTTTAGGCATGGGAGACAACTAGTAAACACTTGGGGAAATAAGTGCCATATGTGGAAAACAGGCAAAGAGGCCAGTGTCCTTGAAGCACAAAATCTATGAGACTCAGTCAAGGATAAGAAGCCTGGAAAGTTAGAAGGAAGCCAGGTTATGAAGATTTAAATACCAGAGGATTTTTTATTTGATCCTAGAGGTAATAGAGACCCAGATGAGATAGGGAAGTGACATTGTCAAATCTATGCTTTAGGAAGATCATTTTGATTTCAGGTGAAAGGAGAATGAAGGGGGTGGGGGAGACAACTTGAATCAAAGAGACTGACAACAGAATTTTGCAATAGTTCAGGCTTGTTCTTCTAGAAGCAACACATAGGATTAGGAAGAGTGAGTAGGCATTGCTGAGAGGCAGATTTAAACTTGGGGTAGTGAGAGATTTATTTGTAATGAGGACTCTCCAGAAACAGAAAAATAAGCTTTTGGAGTTAGTAGATCTTTGGGTGAAGGCAGAATGATCATTTTGATGAATGATTTTGTAAAGGGTACTACTGTGCAGATAAAGATTGCATGCAATTATCTCTGATGTACCTTGTGATTCTAGATGATGAGTCTTAAGAGTAAGTAAAGAATGGGAGTCTAGACAGAAGATATGCTTGATCTTTGGAGAGGGTTAGAGGTCTTTAAGGTCCAAAACTTTTGACATATTAGTAATAGCATATTGTTTCTATATTATGTGTCTATCATCTAATGAAGAGTAAGTTTAGAGAGGCTCATTCACCAGATTGAATGTAAGGTGAAAATTTCTTTTGCCATTTTTTTTTCACTAAGACATAAAAGGGTAGAGAGCTATCCAGTGGAAGGATTATCTGCACCAAAGAAACCAAAAGATTCTTGAGAAGCAGAAATATGGACCTTCAGAAAGTACTATCATCGATTTAATTTTATCCTAACTTCCAGGTTTTCCTCTAAGTCTTTGCATAATAAACTTGTAGTTAATGGTTTCAATAATTATGATCTGTTTTTTTTCCCACATTTTTCACTCTACATTTAGAAGCAGTGCTTCATAGTGGGTAGAGAGCTGGTCTAAGAGGCAGAAAGGACTGGATTCAGGAACTACCTCTGATTCATACTCACTGGATGACCCTGAGCAAGTTGGCTAACCTCAGAGTGCCTTAGACAACTGCATTCCTACAAACAAAGAGCCTACATGAATTGGTAGAGAAAAAGTCCTCTCTAATTAATAAAATCCAAATTAAGTCTCAGGGTCTTCAGTCTTCAAATGAAGTCATTTCCTTTCCCCACCCCATGTAATTCTCATATTATGCTCATTTACTGCAAACTAACCAGGTATATTTGATGAGTCCCATCTGAAAATGATAGGATTAAATGAACTTGCCATTGCAGTTTTAATGTTATAAAGGGCCATGTTAGCATCTAGTCCCCTTGCCATATCTGCCTAAGCTTTGGTATTATTTTTCTGCCTGGATCCACAAATTACTAGGATGTCTCTCAAGGGAAACATCTACCCATGAGGATACCATTTTTTAGACTAAGTCAGGTGAGAATAACAAGAAATGGGTTATTGATGCTTTCAGTGTTCACAATCCTTTTTCAACAAGGGAAAAGTAGTATAAATGGAATCACTATAGTTTAAAATGTTCACTTTATACAATAAAATGTTCATTACTAAGGTTTTCACAAGAAGCTTTGAAGAATGTAAATGTTTCTCACATGGCATTGAATTCTGGTGAACAAAATCAGTTAAATTCTGCCTTGTGGGAAATAGGCTATTTCCCCATGTATCTGTGAAGAAAATGTTCTGGAATATAGGACATACAACAAAACATAATAAGAAGGTCAGAGGTTTTATTCAAAGTGTCTCTTACAAACATGCAGTCTACCATTCTGGGGAAAACATCCTACAATAGGTTCAGAGAATCTTTAGCTTAGCTTTTAAAAGTGTAATGTGGCTACATGGAAAAAAGTACTTTGCTTTATTATCTGTCCTCTGCCATGGATCTGGGGCACAATAACTAGTCTATATTTTCCATTGTGAGGCCTAAACAAAATTGTGTTGAAAAGTGCCATCCCATATCTATAGTGAAAAAGAGAGAGGAAAGGGTCTTCATCCTAATTCAACTGTTCACCCCCTATACTACCTCATGTCAAGATTCTGCGATGATCCAGGCTACTTTAACTTAGTTCAAAGACCACAACCACCATTATACTTAGAAATTTCAATGGCTCCAAGATGTCATTGATGTGTGTGCTTCCTCCAATAGTGCAGGTCATAGCCCAACTCTGTCTTCTCATCCTCTGTGATGCTTGTCCATGTACCTCCATATATTATCCACTGGGAGTTCACTCAGTGTGCTGGGGACCTTCCTCTTGCTTTATTAACATAACTAAGATCCAGTGCAGCATGTAGGCTATTATTCCTTCTTCCTCACTTCATGACCAGCCCACCTGTTTTTCACTCGTACATCTCTTTGATGATATCTTTTCTACCACGTACTGTTTGCAATTTGTTGTTGTTACTGTGCTATAACTTGTGGGACTATTCCCCTACATCTCATAGTTGAGAAAATAAGTGCTCTTCATCCAGTTGGTTTTTCATGTACATTATCAGCCCCCAAAATGTTTGGGTAATTAAGGGCTGCGTGATGTTGTAAGGCATGAAGAAATTAGAAAGAGCTCCTCTGCAAATGGGAGCATCCAGAGGATCAGGGAAAAGCAAGTGAAAGAGCACTGGATTTGAAGCACTTGAGTTCAAATTTCTCCTTTGTGAATTGCCACTTGGGTGTCTCAGTTTCCTAATATATAAAATGTGGGAGTTGGACTTAAAAGCCTCTACGATTCTTGTGAGTTCTACTCTATACCTTATGTTTGATAGGAAATTTAAATTCTGCTAAGTAATTTCTATGATACTAATAATCATCTTTGGTGAGCATATTTCTCTGGCAAACCATAGAAAATAAGAGAAAACCCATTTTCATTCTCATGTGGTTCTGCCCACCCATAGGGCCAGAGCAGATCTATGGTTAGTCCCCAAAGTATGTTCTCTCTTTAGGGCTACTTTTAAATGAACAAAGTGCAGAATATTTATTCAAAGCCTTTCTTTGAGGAGCATATCTCTCTGGCAAATTACTTGTTTGATATCAATAGTCAACTATATATTCAAATTTATTTCTGTTGTTAAATCTTTCATCCAAGGTCTATAAACCAAGGCTAGATGGTTTCGGTAGTAGAAGTATTCCAGTTTCATTGGGTCATCAGCCCTTCAATCTCTTTCTTCCTTTTAAATGTCCTCTTCCAATTCTAAGTTGAGACTTTGCATCATTGCTTCCCTTTAAGTCAGTCCTTCCAACTGGAATTATGCTAAGGGTCTCATCTCCTTGAAGACTCCCTTTCACTTGGTCTGGTTAGAGTCCCCCCAGAACAGAGACATTGGAAAAACGGAGTCCAGAAACATCAAAACCATATCCTAAGTAGAGTATTTTCTATACTTAAGAAGGATTTATTGAAATGAATTTGGAAATTGGAAATTGGAAATGAAATTGGCTAAATAGGACTCTGAAACCAAAGTGTTAAATAACTCAAAGAACATTATTCAATTCTTTCCCAGTCTCTTTTGACCTAGCCACTATGGTATTCATCATGGGTGAAAGTTTTGACTGCCATGGTTTACAGGATTCCTGCTGTACTGTCTTATGAGTGGCAGGGACTCAACCATATCAAACCATCATGGAGAAATTTCAGTGCAAACCATAGAGAAAGCAGAGAACACCCATTTTCATCCTCATATGGTTCTGCCCACCCATAGTGCCAGAGCAGAACTATGGTTAGTCCCCATAGTATGTTTTCCCTCTGGGGCTACTTTTAAATGAACACAGTGCAGAATATTTATTCAAAGCCTTTCTTTGCTGAGAAATGAGGAACTTAAGGATCTGAAAGTTTGAGATCTCAACTAACCAGGAAGAGTTGTTGAAGTCTTTTCTCGGGAGTGTCAAGTGACCAGATGATGATACCTCAGAGTACCACTTTCCAGGAACTTAATGAACTACTTGATTTTGCTTCCTTTAATATTTATGATGCTATAGAAAGGCTTATGTACTTGACATTTTCTGGGCCAAATTTTGCAAATGGCCTTAACCCAGTTCTCTAAATTTGCAAACATAAATGATATGGGCAAACATTTCTGGCAGTTGGATGAAAATGCAGTGTTTGAGAGTGTTATTTGATGCATACAACTGTAGAGGCCACACTGGTATGAGGTGGGGAAGACAAATCCCAGAAAATTTGAGTTTTCTCTATATACTCACAGAAGGAGGTCAGAGTGAGATTTTTAAATAAGTCCATGGTGCTCAACAGAAGACCTCAATTCTTCACTATGCCATTCAATGTATTTTTTAAAATTAATTTATAAAAGAATATGTTATATCTTTTTCTCATTGTGGAATTGCCCTTCCCAGTCTCATCTCCTTCATTTTAGAAGGTGCAGTGAAATCCCCCCAAATTATTTTTGCCCTCATACCCCTGGCCATTATATCTCCTTTGCCTATAATAGATTCTTCCCTCTTTGTCTACTAGAAGTTTCCTTTCTGTTGAGGACCAGTGTGAGTATCAACTCAACTAGATGGGCTTCACTGATTTCCTAGCCCAGAAGATCTCTCTCCATCCTTGAAGCTGCTCTGTTGGAGCTCTCCTGTATACTTTGCATATAATGGTAGTTACTTGTCCATTTGTTTCGTCCTGTAATAGGACTTTCAGTTCCCCTTGGTTAGGAATCATATGTGGTTTGCTCTTTGTATCCTTAGAACCTAAATCTGTGTGCTGCTTAACAAATGTTTGCTGAATAGAGTTAAAGTTAAATATTAACTAAAGCAAGAGACAGCAGGGAGAGAGTGGGGTGTTTTGGCAAGAAGAGGATACTTTCCACCTCCTGACTGCTAGTAATGGAGACCCAGTAGAGAACTTATTCAATAGTCATACTGACCAGGACCCTTTTAGCTAGTTCTTTGTATTGTGCTCCCATTAGGTTTATGTGGATAGCAGTCCCTTTCTAAATTCTAGTAATAAAATGAAAGTGAAATGGAGTATTTTAGTTCTCTTATTTAACATGAATTCTGATTTTCTTTTATTTGTGTTTTTAAAAGTCTTTTCTAAAGCACTCTGAGAGGTCCACCCAAAATGTGCTACCTAAGTGTAAGTGTCGGGTTGATTGACAGATTATTTTACAACTACTACTTATTATTCCTTTTATTAAGAATGGAGTAGCTTTTAGAGTAAAAACAATAGAGTGAAAAGAGGTCTTTGATGCACTCATTACAAATAGAAAATTGGAAAGGGAAAAAAGTTATAATGAAAAGTCAATGATTTTGACAGTGTGCACATTTCTTGTGTTGTATATTAAGTGGCAGTCATAAATTGGAACAACTGGACATACAATGCAGGGGAAATAAAGGTTAAAGATGTATTAGGGAATTTCAAAAGTAATCTGCAGTAGGTAATAATTGATCTTAGTTCTCTTCTAAGTGATGGGTTTTTAAAATCTAAAATGAATGGCATATGGGAATTTTTATTTCAGTGCGTTTTTTTCTACTTGAGACAGTAGAAAGTGGTTGAAATACAGAAGGTAGAGTCTGCTCTTGTTCCATTGTATTCCTGTTTAAAAAACCCAAACAGAAAGCAGTCCATTAAAGGGGGGAAAACGCTCACAAAACTTTCTTCTCAAAAGGTAAGATGAAGTCTCCAAATATGTGGAATTTCTTGTCATGTTCTCATAGCCCAATGTAACTGCTTTTCTTCCTGTTCAATTTGCTTGATGGCTGAGGCTAAAAACATCCCCTAAAAATTTTCAGGTACAAATTCTATTCAGCCTTTATTCTAATAGCCCAAGGCAGAAAAACCTACCAATAGAATTCTGATCCTATTGAGTTAGCTTTAAATTATTTCCTAGTGTCCAGAATGATAGAAATTTTGAGGCTGGGAGCCCTTCATGCAAATGAATTTGTGTCAGTGAGCCAGAGACTGTACTAAAGAATCCATCCATAAAAACAACCCTTTGACCAAAAAAGAAAATTTTAAATCAGCTAGGATTCAGGAGGCATAGCCGACTTAGGAGGAAGAGTTCTGATGCTTAAGTTGTGCTGTTGTTCCATGCTTTCAGTTGTGTCCAACTCTTCCTGAACCCATTCTGGGGTTTTCTTGGCAAAGATGCTGAAGTGATTTGCCATTTCCTTCTCCAGTTCATGCTTAAGTGGTCTGAGGGTTTTTCATAAGGTTGCTTGTTTGTTAGCTTTGTGCTCAACAGAGGGTAAATGCATCAATTTAGTGGACTCTCACTATAAAAGTGCATTCATGTTTTTTTGGCTGGATGATCTTTTTCAGCAAGGGTGCTTTAAGGTGAAAGAACAGATTTCCTTGCTGTGTCTCTTGAACAGAGTGCTTTGCTAATGGGACTTCCTGGGATGTGACAATTCGTAGCAAGTTTTGAATAGTTGCTGGTTCTCTGGCTTGAGCCTCCTAGAATGTGTGTGTGTGCACCTGGCTGTTCAGCAATGTTCTGGAGGCAATTCAGAGGGCGGCTGATCAACATGTGTTAGGTACTGTCTTGTGCTCCCTAAATGTGAAACCATAATGATAATGGCATAGTTCCTTATTTAACTGTTTAAAGAGAATGGGGAGTCAGTAAGTGCAGCTGAATATGATTTCTCTTTTTTTACTTGCTTTCCAGCAGCTCCTTTTAAGCTCATAGGGTGAAATCGGGGTCCTTCAAATGTTTCTTAGCATTGGTGATTCATTTCAGCCCAGAAGGACCGGTTTTGAGCCCCAGTTTTAGGTGATACTGACGAGCTTGTTGAAATTGACTAGCGGGGCGGAATTGAGTGTTTAGGCTAGAAATGGAAGTAGATGAGGTAAAGCGAGGCTGTAGCTGGCTGAGAGGCAGGATGGATCAGGCAGACACAAACGGTCCTAAACTTATTTTTCCAGTCATTGTCATATCATAGGAAGCTTATTGTCACGAGACAACTTTACTCACCCTCTCTCTGTTATGCATTTATAGACTGTGACTTCATTGAAGGCAGGGATGTTTCTTTTATGTTTTTGTGCTCATTCCAACTAGCCCAGTGCCTGGGACATAACAAACATCTAATAAATGCTATTTGATGGATTGATTCCATCACTTACTAGTTTCATGACCATAGAAAAGTTACTTGACTTCTCTGACTTTCTCTGTTTGCTCATGGTTGGAGTGAGGTTCAAATGAGGTCCTTTAGATGGAGTGCTTTGCAGAACTTAAAAATCTTTATAAATGAAAGCTGCTACCCATGAATAAATATAAGGTTCTGTGTATACTGTAATGACACAAATTTCTTTGGGAAAAAAAATCATGATGAATTAAATTCAGGTGCTAGAGAAATTACATAAGATATCCACCAGGAACCTTTTTCTTTAAAAAATTTTTTCCCAATATTGCAAGAATTTCTTCCCAAATAGTTATATTTCACCTTTTCTAGTTCTCAATTCTAGGGGGAAGCACAAAGAAAGAAAGTGGGAGAATCAGAACAATGATTAGAAAATATCGTACTCATCCTGTGGTAGGTTAAGTAGTAGCAGCATTCTGTATTCCAGTTCAATGTTCTTTCTACCACACATTGTTGCATTATTCATAAGAATTTATGACAAGTCAAGTTTTAGAGTTTCTCTTTTATTACTGTCCCTGAGAACTTCAACATGAGTTTTTTAGAGACAATTATATGAATTTAGGAAAAATTTTACACATACACAACTATCATGAGAAATATGTCAACAATTATATGCTATTGGGTTTCAATAAATCTTTATGTTGTATAAAAACAACCTTCCCATTTGTTCCAACAAATTAATATAAATTTTAGATCTGGCATCATGTACACTTTCATTTCTTCTCTTCACTTGGATAATGGAAATTTCCATGGTGCTAATGAAAAAGCACTTGATCTAGTCAACTTAGCTGGAAGAGAACCACATTGGGAAGAACCAGAGAGACCTGGTACTAATATGGATTATAACCTTGGTCAAATTGTCATCTGAATGCCACATTTCCTCAGCTGAACTAGATTGTCTTTGAGTTTCTTCCAGTTTTAAAATCTTAAAATTCTAGGATTCTACTTCATGGTCAATCAATATGTGATTTAAATTGCCTATATTTTTCTGAAGTAATATAATGTTTCATCTCTTTGTACAACACCGTAGGGGACACTCATACTTGTGTGATCCTGGACGAGTCATTTAACATCTCAGTGCTCTTTGTAGCTCTCCAAGAATATGAATTATATAGTAGTGGGTTTCCTCTCTACCAATAAGGGAAAAGATTGTTTTAGTTTTTTGTCATTGTGTCTCCAAGTTAACACATTAAGAACTTGATGCTTATTGAATTGAAATGAACTTGCTTTATTTTATGTATTTGCACAGAGGAATTCTTCCCATGTGAATGACATATTCTTTTCCCATTTATTTTGCTCTTCATTAATGTGTTCATTCTTTCTCAGATGCATAGTGAGGCAGTACTCTTTTGGGGGTGGTGGTGTAGTCTACAGTTGAAAATTGAATCTGAATCCTAACTATTTACAGGATTATGGTGAGGATTGAAATCAACTGTGAACAATGAGAGACTTGATATAGTTTATGTGATAAATGGTTAACAAATGAACAATCTTAAATTGCATAAGGAAGAGTTTCTGAGAGGAGAAGAGATCCTCAAGAGGATCAATGAATATAAGAGATTTATCAGTGAAACATGGTTAATTTAAAAAAGAATAATATGAGGAACTATAAGCAGGTCAACAGATACAAACTGAAAAAGAAAAGTTTTATTTTTTTTTTTAGGAAAGAAGAGGAAGGAGAATTCAAATGTGCCTTGTTATAAAGTGGGGGAATTAAAAAGGAAAGGTATCACAAAGGATGAGTGAAAACTGGAAGACATTAACAAATTTAAGAATAAACAGAACTTTGGCAATAATTATTTTCTTGCCTGTTTATGAGATTACAAGCAAACATAATGAAAAGAAATAAAACTATCTTGGAACTATGTGGTACATTGTTTGCAGTTAAACCTATTACAGCAAAATAAATGTTTCATTAAATTCTTATTTCACATTGCTGCCTCCTTACATTTTGCCATTGTCATTGCCATCCAGAATATTAATGGATATAGGAGTACGAGGTTTTGGTCTATTGATCAAGTCATTCATTCCCTCCAGAAAGAAGTGAGGAGCTATTGTGTAATAGTGCCTTTGAAATATGTCATCTCAATCCTGAATAGTGTTTGGATATCCTCCTATCATATATTTGGCTAAATAGATAGCTTTGGCAACATGTCTTAGTAGAAAAAATGCTGGTGTTGGAATGACAAGCTTTGTGTTAAAATCCTGCCAATTTCATTACTTTCTGTAGGGCTGGTGGCAGCTGAGATCATCTTAAGTATTCCCCTTTTCTCTTCCATAAAATGAAGGAAATGGACTAAATTCTATTTAAGGTCATTATTAGCTCTAATATTTTGTGATTCTATAAGTTCATGTGGGATTTAAAGTGAAGCTATTGTGGAAACAGTCAATGAGTCTCATTACAGGGTACTCAATGACAATACCACTCAATTCTTAGATGTGGAATAGGAGGGAATAAGACTATTGTGGTGAGGAATTGGTTCTCTATTTTTCTGAATGTATAATTTTGGAGATTATCTTAACTGAACTTTCATAGTATCGTAAGATCAAGAAAGGAACCATAGAGATCATCTAGTCCAAGTCTATAATTTAAAATTATAAATATATTCATTCTCATACATACAAAAATACATTCAAATGAATCCACAATTTTGCTCATTTTGATGTTCTCTCTAGTGTTGCAGATTATAAACTATATATGTCCACTCATCTTGTTTATTTTCCATGTTCTCCCACAAGTTTGCAACATGGGATCCATCCAACATGCTTGGAATCTTGCTTTCCCTTGATATTGTGAAGATACCAATGGAAAACACAGGATGTGCAATGGTTATCCTTCAACCATGTGACTAAATCATCTTCTTTGAACACAGATTTCTTAAAAGATGTATTTTACCCCATTTGTCTTAGGAATTCTTTATTTGCTACATGTTTTAGTCTGCTCATGCCCACAATGCACCACTCTATTCCCAGCTTAATATTCAGTTTTAATTCTTCAATAATTATAGCATTTTATGACAGTCACATAAAAAATTGGCAAATATTAAAAAGATAAATCTTTGTTTCTGGGGAAAGTTTAGTGTCATTAAAAGAGCTTTGCAATTTCCCAAAGACAATATGGCTTATGATCTCTTTCTATTTATTCTGAGTCCAATTTTACAGTGTTCAAGATTTGTCTATCTCATATATCTATCTATTTTATCACTTTATCCCTCCATCCCTATAAGTATATTTATAGCCTTTGATTGATGAATTTTATAGGCTGTCAATCTAACTTTATCATAATATGAATAATGGATAACAGTTATTCTTTGTCATCATAGGCTTTTTTTCTCCTGTATCACTGATTAGATTAATTTTGAATAGTTGTGGATCTCATTCATTAAGTTGTGGAATACTTTAGGACTTGAAACAGTCATCACAAAGGCATATTCAAAGAAAAATACCTAGAGAATCTCATCCTCCATAAAGATTCCCTCTTCAATCTCTGCTGGGGATTCTTCATTGCAATGGTAAAGAACTTTGCCAATTTTAACTCTTTTTATGCCTCACTTGGCATTAATGATCATAGAATCCTCAAACAGGATTATCCCTAGTCATTTATCTTGAAAGAAATATTAAATGATTTTGATGTATTCATGGGAGACTACTTATTGAAAGAGGAATTTAAAGCAACATTTTGCTACAGAATCAATAAGCATGGTAGGATCTTTGTATTCTCTGCATGTCAGTCCACCAAGTTAATGTAAAGGTATGGTCTACTATGCAATATAAATTGAAAAAGGATGTCTTTTCCCTTCTAATAATAACTTCATCAAGGTATGTTCTTGATGCATTTGTAGATTATTCATCGTGTACATGTTGAATGTTATTATTGATCAATACCCTTATTACTTTGTAGATTTTCTTCATAAAAATAGTATACAGGTAGAAATTTAGTTATATAGGTCAGTAGTAATTGTTTGGGGGAACATTTTAGCCTGAGTTCCATGACAATCCAAGGAGAATCTCACCTAACATGAGATCTGTAAGATTCAGATTGAAAGAAAAGTAAATTTATTAGTGTATTAAGGAAGACCACTTAGCCTAGTTGAAAATTAAGCTTCTTAGATGACAGAATGATCTTTTATAGCTTTTAAGGCTTGATTAGAGTTCAGCCAATTAGTAACTTTCCAAAACAGAATAGAAATGGGGAAGTGTGTAAGCCTTTGAGTCAGAGGAGTTGGGAAAATTCTTTTTTCAGTGGTAAGTCTTATCAGAATATCCTGTGTTGGCAGTAGATCTCTAAGATGAGAGGGGTTCATTTTGAAATAGAAACATTCTTGTTTAACCCATTGTTGCCAATAAATGGGAAAATAAAATCTATTCTTCTTTTTCCTTGGCCTTAGAGGTTAATGAAGTGAACAAAACTTTCCTCCAAACTCAGGTTCATCTACCTCCTACTGTGGATGTTTGTTTTTTTTTTGTCTAGCTTCTTTGGGAATTCATAAAATCTGAAGATTCTACCAATACCCCATTTTGGGGGCATATCCCCTCCTTCAGATACCTTGTGACTTGATCTCTCAATGTCTTCAGAGTTCTGTTGCCTCCAGCATGGATCTCCTCATTGTACACTTGAACTAATTCATCAATTTTTCCCATTTCCATTTCTTCTTTAGTACCATTTTGATTTGACCTATAAATATTTACATCTAAGTCCATTCTTGGATACATGATGGGAGAATCAATATTTTGTTTAAATAGATCATGTTGGAATTGTTTTTATTGTAAACTGTGATAGAACCTACATTTTCCTAATGCAACTTCCTATAGCCTCAGTTTCCCTGAGAGTCCCAGATTCCTCCCCTAGACCCCATCTTGCCCAATGCAGCTTCCTGGTTGAGAGGTGTAAACAGGTCCAGTGAAGTCTGGAGCTCTCACACATGAAGGAGGTGGTGACAGAGACCAAGCCTATTGCCATACCATGATGAGTAACTGAGTAGATCCATCTCAAGAAGGGGATGAGGGATGAGGGGAGGGGAGTTCAGAGAGAATCTAGGTATCATCATATTTTTGTTAAATATTTTTGCTGAGCTTCAGCTAAGAAAATTTCCTCTTGTGTTAAGAGTTAAGTGACTAACAAATGCCTTAGATTACCCCACATGGAAAGAAGGTGCTGGCATTAGAACCTCACACATAGAACATATCCCCTACCTTGATCCATACTCTAATAGGTTCTGGTATGACTGTACATGGACAATTGATTAAGAAATTACTTCTGTATCTGTAGTATAAGGTTTCCTGTCTATTAAAATATAATTTCACTTTTGTGATTCTATTTGGTGTTTATCATGCCTAATACCTTCTAGTTATTTTTTCAAAGGAAACACACCTTTTACAGATAAAAAAATTAAACCTCAGAGATGTTAAATGACTTTCTGAAAGTGACAAAAATAGTTTTTAAAAAAGAGTATAATCAGTAGAGAACTCAGCTTTTCTGTCTCCAAAAACTCCATTTCACTGTGCCACATTGTATTTCAGAAAACTTTTTAAGCTAAGACTTCCTATTTCGATGTGGGACTTCCATTAAAAATAAAGGGAACTTTCAGAAAATTAAAGACTATGAACCATATGAGAATTGCAGCCCAAAATTATTAAGAAAATATGAGGAGCTCAATTTAGTGTATGCACTGCCCTCTATATTAATTCAAAAATATAATACTGAAAATTATATACAAGTCACTTTTCAGACATCTGGGGGTAAAAAAGTCTCTAAAAGCTGCTCCTCACCACAATTGACTTTGAAAAGTGTAACATTTTAGAATTTAATTTCATTTAAACAATTTTTAAGTAAGTGAAGTTATTGAAGAAGTACATTTTCCCAAGTCACCTAATTCATAAGAAGTAAAGATCAAAATAGGGCTGTTAAAAATAAGCATTATCTTGCCTTTTTAACAAAAAGAAATGCATCATTAACAAGAATGTTTTTAAAGCTTTCTTCTCTTAACTTTTCTTTAAAACACTTTATTTAGATATTTACCATGGATCCTACCTAGTGTTTCATTTAAGGCTTTCAAATGTGAAAATGTTAAATAGCTAATATTTAGGAGTAAATTCATTTTCAATATCCAGTTTTCAGTGACATATTTAAGTAATTGGATAGCAGTGAGAAGTAAGATTGGAGTCATCTTAAAGAATATTTTGAAGATTAAAAAAATTACTTTCAAATAAATATTGTAACAACTTGAAGTATAAATTATCCTATTGTCCTACAAATATACTAATTATTTATGATAAAGAAAAATAAATCCCACAGCAAGAGATATTATCTGATGATTTTCCAAGTCCATCTGTAAAGGTACAAGCAGTTAAAAACCAGAGAGTTTGCTCTGAAAATTCATTTGATAATCTTTGGGTTTATGAACCCTCTTTAAGGTGATATATATATATATATATATATATATATATGTAATATATGTAGAAATGCTTATATGTAACCCTAAATATTTCTTAAGTAAATGCTGATAAATGACTTGTCTAAATTCTAAATATTTTTGATCCATGCTCACCCTCAAAAACTGCAAATAGAATTTAAAGCAGTAATTTCTTTGTATCAATCAAGAGCACTGTAATATTCCTATTGATAGGACTTTTGTAGACCATACCTTATGTAATTTAAACAGTGCAGGCCACCATACCTTTGCAAAGGTTTAATTGCTCTTCAGGGGAACAGTGTAGAGCAATTATATGAATGATACCAGATCTCAACGATTAAGTTATGAGGAAAGACAGGCAAAGTTGAGCATATTCTCTGTGGAAAAGAAAAGGCTTCTTGTAACCCCATTGAAGTTTTAGAAATTATGAGAGGGATGGATAAAATTGATCCAAGGAAACTCTATGCTTTCAAGACCACAGAAGCAAGAAGATATGATCTGAAAATTAGAAAGTTGGGAACAAGAAAAAAGCTGAGGCAAAACTATTTTACACAAAGGGTAATAAGACTATGGAATAAATTACTATAAAGGGCCCCTCAAGCAAGGAGCATCATTGAATACAAGAGGGAATGAAATGAATTTCTAAATGAAAAAAGAAGAGAGAGAAGAATGAGGAGAAAATAGACAAATGGAAATAAGGGACACACTGAAAACAAGTGATGGGCAAAGAGTCCTTTCATTGGTGTTCTTTCACTTCTTACTGATAATGTTGTTAAATGGCTGTTGGCGTACCCTGTAATCTAAAATAATGTCCCAGCATAATACTCCATGCTGTCATGTTTAACCAAATATTACTTGGCATTCAGCACACTCCTCTTTTCAGAGATGGCTAAATAGGAATCCATGTCATTTGACTTCCCCAAAGAGTTGATTTGGGAATATTCCCACCTATGTAGTTAATGAAGTTCAACCTTCTATGGAAATTATGAAATCAAAGGTTTTTTTGTTATTCTGATAAAAAAAAACCAAAGTATTGCCCATAAGCACCTATATTCTAGTGCATGGTTTAATAATGCATGAGATGATTTCCAATATAACGTGGAGAAAAAATGCAGACAGCATAATATCCATTTGTCAACCATTAATAATGGCCCTGCTCTTCTTTCCCTGAGCACAGTGTCCTCAAGTTACATTTGAAAAGAGTCCCCTGCCTTTCTTAGCTGTAAGCATGAGTCTTCTTTGGGAAAGGGGACTAATACTGTATTCAGGATTTCAAGCAAAGACTGGCTTCAAACATTAATTTCCAAGCTATCGCTAGCTAATTATTCAGCAGTTATGTTAGTGTTTTAGATGGGGAATAGGTTACCTTTGGGAGAAAAGATTCGGCTTTCAAGTAAAGCTAACCAAAGTATTATGACTAAAACTTTTATAGTATATGCTGCTCCCAGGAAGTAGAAACAAAGTTTTAACAGAGAAAGTTACATAGGCAGTCACTAAGCTAATATAGAATGTCCATTCAATTCCAACTGGCAAGAGGAGAAAGTTTCCTTTAGCTCCCAGTTCCTTAAGCTGGAATCCATGAATTTGTGTGTGCCTTAACTGTATTTAAATATAATTGTTTCCTTTATAATCCTATGTATTTTATTTTCTACATTTAAAACTATTAATCTGAGAAGGGATTCCTTGGTTTAATTAGACTGACAAGGAGGTCTATGACACAAACAAGTTTTGGAACACCTATTTTAGCTGAAACTTTAACCATTACTTATTTTAAATATTAAGTAGCTTCTTGTCTACACTAGACTGCTCCCTACCATCTCCTCCTTCTCAAAAAATAATTAAATGAAGTTAGAGAAGAGCAGTATACTTAGGTAATATTGAAAAAATCAAAATTCTTAACTTGCCTAATCACAAAGTGACATTTCAAATGGAAAAATTCCATTAGGAGCTAATTAGGATAGTTAGGAAGTTGTGTGATTCTCAGAACTCAGCTACTAGGTATTTTGCTTTTGTTTGGTGGCAAATATGGGCAAGTTGTAGCTCAAACTGACATATGTTGCTTATCAAAGGGAAGTGTAGACTATGCATGCTACACAGATGAATAGAAAGATAAAACAGCAAATACAGGGTTGAGAATTGGGATGCATTTCATTTTTAGACCCCTGAAGAAAATTATGAGATCCTAATCTTAAAATTTTTTCTGTCCTTTGTGTTGCTGTTGCACAAAGCATGCAATGTATCTAAACAAAAAGCATGCTTGTTAGTGATGGATAGACTTGTCCTATTATTCCACTGATTTAAAATACAAGGTTGGTCCCTTCCACCTTATTGAAAACTGTTTGATTTTGGATTAGTCAATTAAATTTTTGGATCTGTTCTATCACTGGTTACCACCATTTTTAACATGGACATTGGTCAACAATAAGAAGTTCCCTCTAACAGTGCAGAATAATGCAGATAACAATGCAGTATTCTGTACTGTAGAGTCATAGATAGTTGCCTGAGGACTCTGAGAAGTTAAGTGACTTGTTCAGGGTCTCCCAGTTAGTTTATTCAAGTTTCTCTACTTGTTCCCAGGTCTTACTGATGAATGAGGACCTTCAATCACCACATCATTTTCCCCTTTGATATTATTTCTGTAAACTATACTATAAGGATCTTAGTTTTGTGGACTTGGGACTAGAAGGGATCTCTGTTCATTGATTCCACTGCCATTTCTTACATAAGAAAACTGAGTTCTAGAAGGTAGAATTGATCTGTTCATCATCACACAATCCAGGGTAAGTTCTCTGTCTGCGTCTCTGGGACTCTCCCCCTTTTGAACTTGTGAAGTGGTGAGGTCCTGGAGATTCTCTCAAACTAGTGCATGTCTCAGATACAAAGGTGAGTAAGTGGGAAATGGAGGTCTGCAAAGGTTGGAGTCAGAGAAATCAGTGGAATAATAGGACAAGCCTATCCATCACCAACAAGCATGCTTTTTGTTCAGATGCCTTGCATACTTTGTACAACAGCAACACAAAGGACAGAAAAATGTTTTGTTCTAAATTACAAGGTATTTGGGGAAATTCCTTCTATAGACATGACCTCAGAAAATCCAAGTTATTCTTTGCCAGCCTCCTTGTTTTCCCTTCGCAACACGTATATATATAATACCATTAAAATTGGTTGGTAGTGCTTTGGGACATTTTATCTTGCCAGTTATTGTAGAAATACATGGCAAACAATGCCATAGAGAAACATTTGTTCTGTGTTAAAATTTTAGGAGCACTGGATTTGCAACATATCGTTAAAGCAGCACATACAAGTATTTTGTGTATGCTGAGATTAATTTTCAATATGAAATCTCCCTTGGGATATTTATATTCTTCCAATCAGCATAGAACTGTCCATCAAAACTAACATTATAAATATTTTTTTCAACTTGGCACTGCAAATGTTTCAGGGCTTTCTTTTAAGAGCTCCAGACAGATTAGCACTCCTCCTACAAAAATGACCTATGTCATTTTTCCTAGTGCCTGGCTAGTTATTTCAATATACTTCAATGCCGGGAGGGGGTGAGTGTTTTCTCTTCTTTCCCCTTCCCCCACCCTAAACAGTTCATTTAAAATTCACTACTTCATACTATAAAAAATTATTATTATTATTATTGTTGTTGTTGTTGTAGTTGTCCTCACCATTCCAAGGAAAAACTTGTGTATCTCTTAGAATACAACATGCACTGTGTGTTTCTTTTCTGAAAGTTTACTTCTAATTAGACAAGAGAACAAAATAAATAGAGATTCCAAAAGGGAAAACACATTTTTACACAAATGGCTTCCATCATTTCTGAACTCTGCTAAGCATTTTTAATAGATATGTGCCCTTAGCTCAACGTTTGCATGCTAACAATTTAATCTGAATACCAATATAGACACAAAATAAACGATTGTTTCCTGCCAGAGGTATCTGCAGAAGAAATCTTGGAGTAAAACATTGTCTTTGCAGCTCATTGTGTCTCTAATTAGAGTGGAAGGAGGCAGAAGCTTGCTGGTGTCAGTCTGTGTTTAGCATGCCCTGGAGCCTCAAACTCCTGTGGGTATCAAAGTGCACTAATTAAATGAGGGGTCCACAATACCGCACTAAACATCAGAGAGAGAGAAAGAGTCCAGTGTCCTCAGTGCCTTTGAGAATCCATGGCCCACGCTAATTACCCATTGTTGAATTGACTTCCCATTCTGAGAGGAATGAATGGTTCTCCTCTCCCTCCTCCCGCTGTAACCCCCCTCCCCGTTTCTATTTTACCATCTTTGCTTTGGCCGCCTAATTAATCTTATGGAAATCTCCCGAAGCCAGATTCCAGCAAGGTTGCCCCGATGTTTATAATTTGATTTGTGATGATAAAAGTGAAGGCACCCGGTGATGGAACAGTGTCATTTTCAACACTCTTGAGAATCGAAGAGGCTATCAATCTTTCCCACGTGCCTGGCAAACTGATATCCTAGAAAATTAACTTCAATTAATAACAGAAATCCCCAGACACTCAGGAAAGTGGAGCTGCTTTGAAAGAGAACCTTCAAAGAAGTCTCTGGATTGTCTTTTATATGCAGACTCTTATATTATACATATATACATATATATGTGTGCGTGTATTATATGTGGATATATTAAAAAATCTCCATGAGGGCATGTAGATGTCTTTTAAGTCCCAGAATTCTAGTTTGGGAAAGAAATGGTGTCATTTCATATTTAGTGAAGGGAGGGATTTAGCAAGAGGTCTCTGGATTAAATTAGATTGGGCTCTTCTCTTTATGCTGAAGGATCGAATGCTTTGTGATTTCTGATTTGTTTAAATATTATTGGAAAGCTCTTTTAGCTTTTTCTTAACTGAGGACAACTTTATCCATACCTCCTTCCTCTATTTGCTTTGATGAAAGTTATTAAGATTCTCTGAGGAGGGTTTTCAACAAAATCTTTAAGAGAATTTTTCTAGTATTCTCATACCTGGAAGACATGGAAAAGTCATAGAGGGTGTCACTTCTTTTTCTATTTATAGCAAATATTATTAAATGTCTGTATTTTAATTATATATTGTAATTCTGAATTACTCATGATTATTAGACAACTTAATTTCAATTCATTACTAAAAAAAGCAAAATCAGAAATAATATTTCATCACAACAAACTTAATAGTTGCCATATATAATATCATCCAATTTGTGGTTCAATCATTTCAGTCTTGTCCAACTCTTTATGACCCAATTTGGGGTTTGCTTGGCAAAGGTGCTGGAGTAGTTTACCAGTTCCTTCTCCACTTCATTTTACAGATGAGGAAATGAAGACAAACAGGGTTAAATGACTTGTCCAGAGTCTCACACAGCTAGTACATGTCTGAGGTCATATTTGGACTTAGGAAAGTGAGTTTTCTTCACTCCAATTCTGGAGCTCCATCCACTGTGCCAACCAGTTGTGCCAGTATCTTCCAGTAGCTGACCTTTAGTTTTTCATGGCTTTGTTAACAATATGACCTGAGTTGTAAAATAAATAAAGATGGATATGACAACGTTTGTCATGAAAATAAGGAATAATCTTTTAAAACCAATAGCAATGAACTTAAAATAAAGGGAAGGACAAGTTACTTTTAGTCTAGTTTTGGTCCTTAGTTTAGCAATCATTCTCATGTGATAGGATTCTTGCTGTGCCATCCTTTCTTCTCCTTCCAATCTTTTCCATCAGACTGGGATGGGATGATTGTAATGCCTCACATATTCTAGAAATGATATTAGTGCGCTACATACTACATTGACCTTTTAAGTATTCTGTACTTTGATTGGCTGGTGATTTCATTTCCATTGTTGACAGCTATGTTAACCATTTGAGAAAAGGACAATGAGAATCCAATCAAAATATAGAATACCGGAGATAATGCCAAAATCACAAAGCATTATATAGGTTTTCATATTTTAAAAGGAATGTTTTCAAAGTAATTTTAATTATGAAGATCTGATAAGAATGGAAAAAGAGAAGCATAAATATAAGCCATGTTTATTATTATGCCTTGTTTTAAATTAAATTATAATCCTTTAGATATCAGATTGAATGTGATGAAATTTGGTGATATTACTGTTATTCAATTTACCATTCTCAGTGCATAGCAAGCATACATTTCAGGACTTTCATCTAGGAAAAAAAATGATCTTTCCATTAAGGTGTTTTCTAGTTCTTAAAACTATACATCTATAATTTATTCCTAAATTATATAACTCAAAATTTTTATAACCAGATCTAATCAGTAGCAAACAGTGGTTTTCACAGATGACTGTAAAATAAAAAACAACTTTGGCATGTAGATTCTTGGGGATAAATACAAAGTATTGCTCATCGTTATAATTTTGAAGGGAAAAAATTATTACCTACAAAACATCAAGTGATATAATTTCAATATTTTTGAATAGTGCCCAACTTGATGTTAGATACTTCAGCATATTAATAATGAGAAATAGAGAAATAGGGCTCCTTTTTCTAGCAAATAAGCATTTTGAGGAGAAATGTTTGGTTTTAGACAAAGTAGAAGAAACCCAGACCACACATAAACCAGAAGTAGCATGCAGATTCACGAATGCTATTAACAAGATTATGCAAAATCAGTCCATGAACATCCTTAAAGAGAAAGAAGCAACAGTAATGCTATTTATGTGTGCATTTTTCTGATTTCTAAAAACTGTATGTGAGCAGTTTTAATTATGAATGTCTAAATGTTATAGTTATGATCACATCTATTTAAAACATTGAAATTGTGAAAATGAAAAGTATGCAATGCATGTCACAGAACAGTGTTGAACCTTTATGGGATCAGGTCATGTTGCATGATTGCCTTCCATAATGGGGGTACAGAACATGCCCATTCATGAAAAATGTTCAAAACATACTCATAAACTTGTTTTCTTTAATTCTTTCATGATTCACAAATTAAAGAGGGAAATTCTGGGATGTGGAGAAAGAATGTAAGAAACTTCTTAGAAGGAGAATATATTTCCCTCACTGCCCAAATCCAGGTAAAATCTCTTTAACTTGGTTTCTGAAGGAAAACACCAAAATCTCCCATGGAGGGTGGAGCTCTCTTGCTTTTACTTAGTCTCCCAGTTAATTCCAGAATTGATCATTTCCAAATCTAAAGGGTTCCCCATTTTTTTCAGCACTAGGCTGACCATGATTATCTCTCATCTATGAAATTGTTTAACCCATTTCATGTTAAATAAAAAGAAACTCCATGATGTAATAAATGTTTTATATCCAATAAGATAATCATCATATTTCATACCCTCATTCCTAAAGAGTGCCTGCTCTGATCCTTCAAAAATGACCTGCAAGTAGCCTAGCAATAATGTTAACTCTATATAGGCTTTATTCTTTGCTCAGTTAATCACACATTCAATTTACCTATCTTCTTGCCCATGTGCATTATAATGCAAATCAATTCAAGGAGAGATGAGGAAGCTTAGTAAGACCTGCCTGGCAAGCAAACTTGCTTTCTTTCTTTCTTTAAGGCGAGCCAAGCTCATGGGTTAGAGATGAGCTAAATTAGAATCACAGGAGGATTTAACAGCCAGTTTAAAACACACACACACACACACCCCACCCAAACTAAGTATTTTAGCTGAAACCAGAGGAGGGAAAATAAAAAAGCTTTAATGGAATAACTAAGCATTCTAAAGTGTCTCCTGTGTTGAAGGGACATTTTGTAATCCCAAAGGGAATATTTGTATTTTTGTTCTTCTTTCTTCAGCCATTATATCTAGTCATGAAGAAAAGCACCAAACGTGCTGGGACCCTACTGGTATATGTAATTTCAGAATGACCCTCCTCCTTCCTTGACCCTCTTCTGTTCTCAAGCCCAAAGTTATTCCAATTGGATCTGTCCAGCAGCCTCAGTCATAGAATGCCTCAAAGGCTCTTTTAAAGGGATGAAACAATTCAGGATAAATTCCCTCATAGAGTTCTGAAGAAGGATGCCTGAACTTGTCCTTGTTAAAGCCTGTGGCTTTAAAATAGCTTCAGTGGATAAGGCAAAGTGTCTTCCATGACCCAGAAGCAATTTTTGACAGGTTATTATCAGCACAGATTTTAGTAACCCTCTTATGGGTACCATAATGTTCAGCTTCCATTCACTTGGCTATAGAATATATGATGTAGGGGCAGGAAAATAGGAATTGATTCTTTCATTCAGAAGATTCAGCAATGACAAGTTAAAATTATGTCATTAAAGTTTTGAATATTGAATGTCCTCATATTTTATGGGAAATGATGATTTATCATATATCAACAAAGCCGAGTATCATAATTAAATGAAACTTACATTATAAATGATATGAAATTTGCTCAGGGAGATGAATGATACTTGATATGCAGAAATTATACAAATTATAAGCATTTTCATTAAATTACTAAAGTTATTTTTTTTACAACTAAAGCAAGTTTTTAATAGTTTTATCTATTCACTTTGGAGGTCCTTTTATATATGTGTATATAACAACATAAATATGGGAAGAAGAAGGAGGTCAGTTAGAGGAAAGAGGGAGATAGGTCATTGTTGGGGCAAAATGAGCCAGAGCTAAATTTCTCAGTAAAGTACATAGAATAAAAATGGAACCAAAGAGTCAAAGTGGCCTGTTCAGAGAATTTGATCAAGACCTGAGTAGAATAAATGCCATGCCCAAACTGGATTAATAGCTGGGGATTCTCCAAGGAGTATAGATTGTGCTGAATGCAGTTTCTTTGGAAAATATTACATTTAAATAGTGATTAGACTTTTAAAAAATTTAACATTTCAATTTTTTGCAATGGCATATAGAAAAAATTTTTAGAATTGTTTTCTCATTATTTTATGATTCAGACTTTCCCCCTTCCTCCCCAAATCACACCCTGTCTAAGTCAATAAATAATAATATAGGTTATGCCAGTGTTTTCATGCAATATATATTTCTATATTCATGACATTACAGAAGAAACCTATTATACACATAATAAAAAACTCATGAAAGAAAAAAAGTGAAAGATGGCATGCTTTGAGATGAAATTACTTCTTTCTTTGGCTATATATAGCATTTTTTACCCCGAGTCCCTTGGGGTTATCTTGGAACCTTATTTTGCTGATAATAGTTTAGACCTTCACAGGCAGGTGATCATTGCACAATATATCTGCTACTATGTAAACTGTTTTCCTGGTTCTGCTCGCTATACTTTGCATCAGTTTCCAGGTTTTCTTGAACTCATTCTGCCATTATTTCTTATGGATCAATAGTATTCCATTACAATCATATACTACAACTTGTTTGTCCATTCCTTAACTGAAGGACACCCTAACATTTTCTAATTCTTTGCCACCACAAAAGAACTGCTAAGAATATTTTTGTACAGTACACGATCTCTTTGAGATATAGACTCAATAATGATATTGCTGGCTCAAAAGGTATGCAAGGTTTTATAGTCCTTTGGGCATACTTCTGTTATTGCTTTCCAGTGGTTGTATCAGTTCATAGTTTGACCAACAGTGTATTAGTTTATTGATTTCCTACTATCTCCTCCAACATTTATCATTTTTCTTTTTTGTTGTATTAGCCAATCTGATAGATATGAAGTAATATCTCATTTGTTTTAATTTACATTTCTCTAATCAGTAGTAATTTGGAGCTTTTTAAAATATGGTTATAGATAGTTTTAATTTCTTCCTCTGAGAAAAAGTTATTCATATCTTTTGACCATTTATCATTTTAGAGAGTGCTTTGTTTTCTTATAAATTTGACTCAGTTCTCTCTATATATTCACATGAGAAATGAGACCTTTGTCTCGCCATTAAAATTTTTATCCAAGTTGTGTTCTCCTCTCATCTTGATTGCATTTCTTTTGTTTGTACATAAACTTTTTTTTTAATTTAATGTAATCAAAATTACCCATTTCATTTTTTGTAATGTTCTCTTTATCTTGTTTGGTCATAAATCCTTCCTTTATCCAAAAGTTGGAGAGGTGAACTTTTCTATGTTCCCCTAATTTGTTTATGTTAGGTCGCTTTGTTTCTAGATCAGGTATATATGGCTTTATCCTGGTATGGTGTAAGATGTTGGTCTATGCTGTATTTCTGCCATTTTGTTTTCCTGTTTTCCCAGCAGTTTTTATCAAATAGTAAGATCTTTCCACAAGAGTTTAGATATTTGGTTTTAGCTAATGCTGCTTACTATGGTCATGAACTACTAATACCTTCCCTGTTTCATTGATATGCTTAACCTTTTGTTCTTCCAAAATTTTCAATTTTGTTATTACTTTTTTTAGCTCTAGGAAATAATTTTTGAGTAATTTGATTCCTATGGTATTGAATAAGTAAATTAATTTAGGTATAATTGTTATTTTTATCATATTGGTTCAGGCTATCCATAAGCAATATACTTTTCCAGCTGTTTGGGTCTGACTTTATTTCTGTGAAAATGTTTTGTAATTATGTTACTATAGTTGCTAGCTTTGTTTTGATAGGTATACCTGAGGGTATTCTATATTTTCTGCAGTTATTTTCAATGGAATTTCCTTTTCTATCTCTTGCTATTGTACTTGGTGGTAAATAGAAATGCTGATGTTCATTGTTTCAGCTAGAGATTCTCTGAGTATATCATCATATCACCTGCAAAGAGTAATAATTTTGTGTCTTCTTTGCCTCTTCAAATTCCTTCAATTTATTTTTATCCTTTTATTGATATATATCTATCATCTCTCTCTCTATATATATATCTTATCATTATAACTCATATAACTCATTCTATATAACTCATCATTCTTTTCAGTGAAATTATTATTTCTGTGGTTTGTTCTATGATCCATTCATTCTTTAGGAAAAGATTATTTTATTTCCAATTAGTCTTTCTGCTAACTTTTGTAGAATGTAGTTTTTATTGCATTATGGTCTGAAAAGGATGCATTTAATATTTCTGTTTTCCTACATTTGGTTGAGAAATTTTTATGCCCTATTATAGGGTGAATTTTTGTGAAGGTATTATGTACAGCTGAAAAAAAAATATATTTTTTCCTTTTTATTTTCATTCAGTTTTCTCCAGATGCCTATATCTACTTTCCTAAAGTTCTATTTATCTCAACTTTTTTCTTTATTTTTTTTGGGTTGGATTTATCTAGTTCGTAGAGGGGAAGTTTGAGTTTTTCCACTAGCAAAGTTTTATTTCCTCCTATATCTCATATACAATTGTGTGTTCCTTCCATATTATTTTCTTCCTATTCTTCTCTGTGTGTGTGTGTCTCTCTTTTCCCTCTTTACAAATGTTTTGCTTCCAATCACTGTCTCCCCCAATTTACATTCCTTTTTGTCACTACCCCCATTTTTTCTTATTTCTCTTTCCCTCCTACTTCCCTATAGGATAAGATAGGTTTCTAAAGTTGGCCAAGTGTGGATATTATTCCCACTTTGAGCTAATTCCAATGAGAGTAAAGTTCAGGAATTTCCCACTATACATATCATCTTCTCTTCCACTGCATTAACCCTTATGTACTTTTTCATGAGAGATAATTTACCTTCTATCTCTCCCTTTCTCTTCCCCTCATGTGTTTATTTTTCCCATTCCTTGATTATTTGTGGATATAAACTCATCCTATTCCACTTCTTTCCTTCATTCTATGTATGCTCTGCGCTGTCCTAATGGTAATAGAGTTTTAAAGTTTCTTAAATACTTTAGGCATCTTGAATACTTTAAGTACCTTAAGTATCACAGATATCTTAAGTATCTCAATCATCACCTTCCCAGATAGTCATGTACTCAATTCAACCTTACTGGAATCCTTATGTTTTCACTTTTCTGTTTACCTTTCTATGCTTCTCTTGAGTGCTAAATTTGCTCATTGAATTATTTTTTCAGCTCTTTTTCTTTTTTATTTATCAGAAGTGCCTGGAAGTTCTCTATTTCATTAAACTACTTCCTCCCACTCCCAGAATATTATGCCCAGTTTAGTTGGGTATGTGATTTGTAAGATAAGCTGGGCCATCATCCTAAATTGAAGAACCATCTTTAATTGTTTGAAATTTAGAAATGGAGGACCTTATTTAGAACTAGAATAAACTTTTATAGTTTTTGACGGTCAATTAATAAAAATGATTAATAAAACCAAATGTAGGAAATATTTGCTATGAAATTTAATAAATTACAATAAAAGTTTAAGACAGTCAACCCTCATTTGATCTTGTCCTTCTGGTCATTTAGCACCAATTAAGATACTTTGTTTGGACATGAGAAGAATTTGAAAAGATCAGGGTATTTATTAACTATCTCTAGAATGGATAGTTCAATGGTATACCATAGGCACCATTCATCATTGCACTTGAAAATAACTATAATAGAAAATATGGGAATGAATCTGATGAGTATATAATTTTCTATCATCTCTAATTGATATTACAAATAATGGGCTGACATAATCAGACAAATTTATTATACTAATTCTGGGAATAAACTTAAAGATAAACCAAAAGACATATCTCTGGGCACTAAACTCTGAGGAACATACAGTGAATATAAATCCTTCACAAAAGCAAATACTATCTGGTCCTTATAATAAATTCCTAATTTCTACTACTGACTTAATAATTATTTCTATTATATTAACAAGGAATTGGGGTTCAATCAAGCAGTGCGCTTAACATTCCAAAGTTTATAACAAAAACTCTTAATTTTATTGGTAGCCATAATATTCTAACACCCCATACTATGTCTATCTTTTCCATTATTGTGGTTAACATATAATAATAATTGATTTATAGATTTTAATAACTGGGCTAACTCCTTCTAAAATCATAGTTGCAGTTACCTACCTAAATGATTATATGTGATTCCTAGTTTAGTAATAACTGATATGGAGGGAATAAAAGCAATATCCTTTTCAAATTCTTGGTTTTGACCTAGATCCTTTGGTGATTGTATGACTTCTTATATTTTAAAGCAAAAGCTGTCAACTCTTGTGTAATTTTGACTTTGACTCTATGCTTGCAGTACTTATTCCTTGGCCTGACAGTTTTTAAATTTGCTTATAATAGTCCTGGGATATTTTATTTTAGGATTTATTTCAGAAGGTGATTGGTGGATTCTTTCAATTTCTATTTCCCCCTCTTATTTGAGGATATCAAGGGAGTTTTCCCTGATGATTTTTTGTAATGTATCCAGCCTCCTTTCCTCATAGCTTTTAGATATTATGATGATTTTTAGATTGCCTCTTCTGGATCTATTTTCCAAGTCAATTATTTCCCAGTGAGGTGTTTTTAATTTTCTTTTGATTTTGTTTTATTTTCTCCTGATGCCTTATGGTGTCATTAGCTTCTATTTACTCAATTCTAGTATTTAGGAAATCATTTTCTTCCCTGAGCTTTTGGTTTTCCTTTTTAATTTGACCCATTCTATTCTCTAAGGGGTTGTTTTCTTCTTTTCATCCCTCCATTTCTATTTGGCCCATTTTAGTTTTTAGGAATTAATTTTCTTCAATTAATTTCCCAAAAAGTTGTTGAATCTTTCAATTATTTATTATTTGATTTTTTACCTTTTTTTTTCAATGTCTTCCAAGAGTTCTTTTGGAGCCTAACATCCTTCCTCACTTTCCTTTGGAGGTTTACATATTTCCTTTTTTCCATTATTGTCCTTTTCTGAATTTGTATTTTGATTTTATATCGCTATTTAACGTTAGTTTTTTTTCCCCTTTTTCTTTTGCTCATTTTCTCACTTAATCTCTCTCTTCTCACTATTGACTATCTGTTGAGTTTATTAATTGCTCCTGGGGTATAGGGAGCACTGTTTCAAGCTAGCAGTGTAGCCTTCTCTGGTTTTGGGGGTAGACCCAGCTGTCTTTGGATCCCTCGTTATTCACTTTGAGAGGGGATGACCATGATGGCTTCTTATAGGGAATCTTAAAGCTGTTTTGTCCAATTGGATTCCACTCCCCTTGCTGTTGGCTCCCCTATTGTCTCTCACATTGACCTGCTTTCAACTCTGATGATTATTCCCTCAGGCTACATGGAAGTGCTTTGGTTGCTCTGAGTTCTATTAGTTCCCCTACACTAGTCAATTAGAATGAGGAATAAGAACAATTAAGAAATCACTAGTAATCTTGGTCCTTTTTAAAGAAAACAATGCCAATTATGAATTATTCTAGAATACCTATTCTAGCTAGAATAACCTATCATGTAATGAATTAAAACACATCTACTACATCTTTTTAATCCTATTTCCAGGTAGAGAATACTTGACAATGTGTCTAAAATGACATATAAGCTGAATACTACCAAAACAAACCCAAGAACTACATAAACATAATCATAAAACTTTTTATACAAATAAAGTCAGATTTAAATAATTGGAGAAGTACTAATTATTTATAAGTAAATAGAGACAATTTAAGGAAAATGACAAAACTACTATCTAAATTAATCTATGTATTCAATGCTTTTCCATTTAAGTTACTAATTATTTCATTGAACTAGAAAAAATAAAATTTATTTGAAAAACAAAAGGTCAAGAATATCAAAGGAATTCAGAAAAAAAATTAAAGGAAGGATGCTCAGCAGTACCAGATTTTGAACTATATTATAAAGCAGTAATTAATAAAAAACTATTTGGTACTAAATAAGAAATAAAAGTATAGATCTGTGGAACAGAACAGACATGCAACAAAAAGTTGTAAAAGATTATAGTACCTTTGTATATAGCAAAAGTAAAGATCCAAGTTTTGGGGAAAAGAATTCACTCTTTGGTAGAAATTGTTGAGAAAAGTAGAAAGAAGCTTGGCAGAAACTAGATAAAAACAATTATTTTATATAATTTCCCAAAATAAGATCTAGTGCATACATAACTAATGCATAAAGGGCAATATCACAGGCAAGTTAGAAGAACAGGGAAAATATTACCTTAATTATGTATTTATTGAAAAAAGAACTTATGAACAAATAAGAGATAGAAATGACTGTGAGATTAAAATGGAACATTTTGAACACATTAAATTAAACTTCTTAGATGGCCAAAATGGTAAAAGAGCAAAATGACAAATGTTGGAGGGTATATTGAAAAATGGGGACACTAGCACACTGTTGGTGGAACTGTGAACTACTCCAATCATTTTGGAAAGCAATCTGGAATTATACTTAAAGATTTATAAACCTATGTATACCTTTTGACCCAATGATACATGATTAAACTCGTTTCCTAAGGTGATCAAGGAAACCAGAAAAGAAATATATTCTAAAATATTTACAGCAGCTCTTTCTGTGGTGGCCAAAAACTGGAAACTGAATAATGATTTGGGGAATGGATATTATATGCTTATAACGGAATACTATTGTGCCATAAGAAATAATAAATGAGGTTATCACACATGAAAAGACTTATATGAAGTGATGCAAAGTGAAGTGAGCATATATATATATATATATATATATATATATATATATATATATATATACACACACACACACACACTACACAGTACTAACAGTGATATATGGTGATCAACTGTAAATGACTTAACTATTATCAACAAGGCAAGTATCCAGGACAACTTCAAGGCACTCATGGCAAAAAAATGTTTAGCCCCTGCCATAGAAGCAACAGAATTTGAATACAGATTATAACATACTATTCTTCAATTTATTTCCTCAATAAATGTTTCTCTAGTGTAAGCAATATATATCTTGTTTCACAATATGATGAACAGGCAAACATATATATATATATGTATATATATATATATATATATATACACACAAAAATCATCATATTACCTGTCTTCTTATGAATGGAGATTAGAGGTGTGGGAATGGAGGTGGGGTGGGTAGGAGGAGAAAGAAGAATGAGAGACATAGATTTCTGGATACAACTAATGTAAGAATTTGTTTCTCTTAGATAAGAATATTTATTATAATTTATTACATATTTATAACAAATAATATGCTATTTTATTATTTTTATGTTTTATATATAATAAAAATAAATGGTAACAAAATGCTTATTCAATTACAGAAAAAAGATATGAACAGACAGTTTTTAGACAAATAAATCGAAGCTTATATAACTACATGAAAAATGTTCTGTCATAATTAGAGAAATGCAAATTTAAAAAAACTGTTTCATATAATATCTATCAAATTAGTTAAAATAATAAAAGGGAAAAATGAAAAATGTTCAAAGGGATATGGAAAAATGTAGACACTAATACACTGTTTATAGAACTGTGAACTGATCTAACCATTTGGGGGAGTAATCTGGAATTATCCTCAAAAAATTACAAATGTGTGTGTAGTTTTTGACCTAGTGTTAGGTTTTTTTTTCTTAAGGTGATTAGGGAAAAAGGAAAAGAATTTGTACATTTTAAAATAGTTATAACTGATATCTTTATGTTGGGCCCAAACTAGAAACTGAAGGGATGTCCATCAATTGGGAATGATTAAACAAGCTGTGGTTTATGATTGTGATGCCATAAAAAAAATGAGAAGCATATTTATTTAAAAAATGGGAAGATCTATGAAATTATAAAGAGTTAAAGGTGCACAACCAAGAAAGCATTATATGTAGCAACAAAAATATTGTTTGAAGAAGGAAATGTGTATGTCTAGCTCTGGAGAAAGAAATAGAAATAAGTGGGACATAGTTTTATATATTAATGTATTTTTCCCCAAATGTTGCCCTTTCTAATGGGGGAAGGGGGAGAAAGGGAGTTAACTGGGTATTTTAATATAACAAACAAATTTAAATTTAAAAAGAAAATTAGGGTGCACAAATTGATACTTCATTGGATCACAGAATTAGATTAGAAAGAAGAGAATCTTGTCTAATACCTAGTGGTATGCTGGAGCTCATATTGGCTTAAGGGAGCTGTTTTTAATTTTTCTTTGTGACCTTTTCAACTTTAGATTCCTTTATTCTATAGTGAACAGTTTCCATTAATATTAGAAGATAGGAACGAGTATAATTTCATTGGGTCATGTTGGCTATCCATCATTTACTTCTCATTCCTGCTATATAATCAGACCCATTTCTTTCCCATCATACTACTACTTGAACAAGTAATAGTACCATTACTATGAAAACAACAATATTACTACTACAACTCTACACATATATTGCTTTAATGTTTTCAAATTTAAAAAACAAAGCAACAACTCAAGATGGGTATTTTTTAAAGAAAGTGATTCCAGTGAGAACAAGAGAACTGGAGGGTTCAGAAGGATCTAAATTGCAAAGGTTAGGGATGAGATCAAGAGAGATAAGATTATAAGGAAAAGTAGTAGAAAGAAAAGATTTTTGCCTGATTGCCTGATGGACCACACAGAGGAGATGAGGATGTTGGACTTTTCCTGCTGTGTTGTGGTGATAGAACCAGCAATTAGGCAAGATCTCCTACATATAGAGTCCTTTTATGACAAAATGCCAGTTAGTTTAAGGTAATGGTGACAGCTTGAACTGGTCACTTCCAATAGAATATGTACGGATGGGGGACAATGGATATAAGATCTCAAGTCCTGGAATTTGAGACAACAAAGAAATACTCTTCCATAGGATTGGAGTCAGTATAACCTAGTTTCAAATCCTTCCTTTGACATGTTTTGGCTATGTGACCAATGGCAAGTTACTTAACCTTGTAAACCTTAAAATTTCTTAGACTTATGAATGTTGGAAATTTCCCCATTGGGAAATCTCATACTGGAAAAAATTTCCTACTGTGAAACCCCCGGGCATGGGAGGATCCTTCTCCTCACTACCTAAGACTACTTTAGGACAGGAACCTTTTGCTAAACAATGGAAAGGGCTTTGACCTATGCTTAAGCATAGAACAGGAAGTTCTTTGAGTCATGATTGATTTTAGAATTGATACAATAGAGATACTTGGAATGACAGAACCAGGTCTTGAAACTACAATCTCCACCCTACTCAGAGTAAAAGGATTTAGGAAGGGCTGCAGCAAGGATCAAGATTTAATTATTTGAGAATATGACCTTCAACAGACATAGCTAGAGCCACCATTGGCACAGGGAAGACATGGACAGTGATTGGTAGATGTGAGAACTGAGGGGAGTGAACTTAGATGGTTTCCTTAAAGATAGCAGGGTCTGAGGACTGGGTGGTTGGAGAGGTTTTGCTCTGAGAGGTTGTGCTCTGAGAAGTTTTGCTCTGAAGGAGGCTGGAGGTGGAGGCCCTGAGACTGTTTCTCCATTTTGGTCTCGTGAGTGATAGGGACTGATCTCTTTTCTTTGCCTCAGCTATCTAAGGGCTTGGGCCTTTTGGCCCAGCCTAAACAGAGGGGGTATTTAAGCCCTATTCCCTTCTCTCCCCTTTCTCTCTCTCTCTCTCTCTCTCTCTCTCTCTCTCTCTCTCTCTCTCTCTCTCTCTCTCTAATACCTTTCTTCCTCCTGTTTGTAATTAAAAACTCCATAAAAGGTTGGCTGCTGACTTGAGTTTTCATTTAGGAATTACATAGCTGAATTCCTTGGCAACCTTAAATTAATATATATCAGTCTTTTAAAGTGCTTTCCTTGTCACAACCTCTCCTGGAAGTCAGGATACCTAATTTCTACTCCTTATTCTTCTCTTAGCAAATGAATGAATGAATGACTACTATTAAGACTTGGTTGATTCAGGGAACTAAAGATTTAGGCAGTTAAGATTCCTTTGTCACCTAAATAGCTATGAGAAGCTCTGGGATCTATCTTATTCTTGCCAAGTAGGAAATGATGGGCAACTAAAGTGAAGGAATAAGTCAACTGAATCAGCTGGAGGTATCTTCAGTGTTGTACTTGTTGAATATCCTTCTATAATAACCTTTTCTAAACTGTACAATAACTTTAACAGTGTCTTATTTTATTCCATTATTGAATCTAACCTACCAAGGCTTTGTCCTGACTCAGATCTAGTCCAGAATAGCCCCATATTTTCTACACAACATTGGACAAATCACTTAAAACTTTCTTGATTCCAGCTCTGTTAATTCATCACATTTCTTAAGTTTTTCTTGTTCAATTGTTCTTTCACTTGTGTTTAACTTTTTGTGACCCCATTTGGGGTTTTCTTCGCAAAGATATCAGAGTGGTTTGCAATTTCCTTCTCCTGCATATTTTACAGATGAGTAAACTGAGGTCAACAAGATTGAGTGACTTGTACAGGGTCACACAGTAGGTAAGTGTCTGAGACCAGATTTAAACAGAAAAATGAGTCTTCCTAAATCCAAACCAAGTGTGCTATTCACTAATTCTGCCCCATCTATAAATCAAGGAATTGTACTAACTGGCCTTTAAAAAAAAACTTACTTAATTTAGAATATTTTTCCATGGATACATAATTCATGTGCTTTCCCTCACCTCCTACCTCCCACCCTCCCAGAGATGACAAGCAATCCCACTGGGTTTTACATGTATCATTGTTCAAAACCTATTTCCATGTCATTAATATTTGCAATAGAGTGATCATGTAAAGTCAACATCCCCAATTATATCTCCATTGAATCATATGTTTTTCTTCTGTGTTTCTCCTCCTATAGTTCTTTCTCTGGATGTGCATGGTGTTCTTTCTCATAGGACCCTCAGGATTGTCCTGGGTCATTGTATTCCTGCTAGTAGAGGAATCCATTACATTCAATTGTGCCATAATATATCAGTCTCTATGTACAATGTTCCCATTGCTCTGCTCCTTTCACTCTGCATCAATTCTTGGAGTTCATTCCAGTTCACATGGAATTCCTCCAGTTCATTATTCCTTTGAGCACAATAGTAATCCATCACTAACATATACCACAATTTGTTTAGCCATTCCTCAATCGAAAGGCATTCCCTCATTTTCCAATTTTTTGCCACCTCAAAGAATGGGGATATAAATATTTTTGTGTCTTTTTCCTTATTATCTCTTTGGAGTATAAACCCAGCAGTAGTATGGCTGGATCAAAGGGCAGACCATCTTTTAAAGTCCTTTGGGCATAGTTCCAAATTGCCCTCCAGAGTTGTTGGATCAATTCACAACTCCACCACCATTATATTAGTGTCCCAATTTTCCCACATCCCCTCCAACATTTATTACTTTCCTTTTCTGTCATATTTGCCAATCTGTTGGGTGTGAGGTAGTACCTCAGAGTTGTTTTGATTTGCATTTCTCTAATCAGGAAGGATTTAGAACACTTTTTCATGTACTAATTAGTTTTGATTTCATCATGTAAAAACTGCCTATTCATGTCCCTTGACCATTTATCAGTTGGGGAATGGTTTGATTGTTTGTAAATTTGACTTAGTTCCTTGTATATTTGGAAAATTAAACCTTTGTCAGAGAGTTGTTTTTTTTTTTTTTTAAACCCTTCCCTTCCATCTTGGAATCAATACTGTGTATTGGTTCCAAGGCAGAAGAGTGATAAGGGCTAGGCAATGGGGGTCAAGTGACTTGCCCAAGGTCACACAGCTGGGAAGTGTCTGAGGCCAGATTTGAACCTAGGACCTCCCATCTCTAGGCCTGGCTCTCAATCCACTGAGCTACCCAGCTGCCCCCTGTCAGAGAGTTTTGTTATAAAAATATTCTCCCAATTTGTTGCTTTCCTTCTAATTTTGGTTGCATTGGTTTTGTTTGTACAAAACCTTTTTAATTTGATGTATTCAAAGTCATTCATTTTACATTTTTTAATGTTCTCTATCTCTTGTTTGGTCTTAATTTCCTTCCTTCCCCATAGATCTGACAGGTATACTATTCTATGTTCACCTAATTTGTTTATAATTTCCCTCTTTGTATTTAAGTCATTTGCCCAGGTTGACTTTATCTTGGCATAGGATGTAAAATGTTGATCTAAATCTTAGTTTTCTCATAGTCTTCCAATTTTCCTAGCATTTTTTTTGTCAAATAGTGAGTTCTTGTCTCAAAAGCTGGGATCTTTGAGTTTATCAAACACCAGCTGGCTGAGGTCATTTACCTCTAGTCTATTCCATTGATCCACCCTTCTCTCTCTTAGCCAGTACCATATTGTTTTGAAGACTACTGCTGTAGAGTACAGTTTAAGATTTGGTGCTACTAGGCCCCCATCCTTCACTTTTTTTTTTCATTAGTTCCCTGGATATCCTTGATCTTTTGTTCTTCCAAATGAACTTTGTTATAATTTTTTTTCTAGTTTAATAAAAAAAATTCTTGGTAGTTTAATAGGTATGGCACTAAATAAGTAAATTAATTTGGGTAGGATGGTCATGTTTATTATATTAGTTCATCCTACCCACGAGTAATTAATGTTTTTCTAATTATTAGGTCAGTTTTAATTGTGTGAAGAGTGTTTTGTAGTTGTGTTCATATAGTTCCTGTGTTTGTCTTGGCAGATAGATTCCCAAATAGAGTACCAAGACACTCTGTAATGGTTGCAGCCTTCACCGTAGTCAGCCAGATTCTTACCTCAGGTCTCAGTGCAGCAGGTGGGGAAAGGTGTTGGAGATTCAGCTTTTCTGTTCTCTGGGGCTTCTTATCTGCCCTGTAGAAGACTGGATTAAGTCAGTTGAGCTGATCTGCAGAGCTGAATGTGCCCGGAGGCCAAAACTTCCAGAGGCAGAAGCCCAAGATGGAGGAGTGGTGGCTGAAGGCTGTGACCAGGCTGCCCTCCTCTCTGGTCCTCTCTCCCAGCTGCCTCTTGTCCAGCTGTGGTCAAAGCCCTCCAGGAGCTGTAGTAGCAAGGCACTGGCCCAGAGATCCCAGCATCTGAGTGTTAGAACAGTAGGTGGGGGGCAGAGGGTCCTGGGACCTTCCTCCTTTCTTTTTCCTTAAACCAAAGAATGAATTCATCCTTCTCTGAGGACTTCTAAGTTGAATCGAGCAGGAGAGTCCCCCGGCTATGTCCTGTTGTTAGACTTGGTTTTCTGACCTCTTGGAGCACTTTGTTTTTGATTGGTGTGGAGGGGTTTTCACAGAGGTCTGGACTTTTGCTGCTTCTAAGCTGCCATCTTGACTCCACCTCCCCCAACTATTCTTTAAAGTCTCTTCCAACTCTAAATCTGTGGTCCTGTGGTCTACCCCTACTTCCCCTTAGCATCATGCTTAGAAGTAACATCTTAAACTGGAAAAGTTTGCATTTGTTATTGTCCCTATTCCCACTTGCAGCCTTCCCATAGCTAATCCCAGCACCCAGATTCCCAGTGTCACCGTGTTGTGCCCTAGATTCCCAGCAGCTCACTGTGGCCCTCTTAGACTTATTCTCCTGGTATAACTCACCATGCTTAGAAACCTTTCTCTTTCCTGTCCCTTATCAAACTTACAGAATGTTCCCCCCATTCTTTCAAAGTCACGCTCTCCACTTTCCCAAATGATGCCTCCTTATTGAGGAGGGAGTATAAGAGGAAGAAAATGAGGCAGGGAATTCACAGATGTGTTACATTTAAAGGGATTGGTATAACTGCAGAATATTGATGAAAACATAATACTTTAAAAATAAACTATGGCTAGAGGGGGAAAATTATTTTTTGTTTGAGGCCCCTTTGACATTCATGTTGTACCATATGCTTATAAAAGTTGGCTCTGTGACCCATTTTCTTACTTTTTAGTAAACTCTCTTATAGGTTTATGCCCATTTTATAGGAAGGTAAAAGGAGAGTGTTGCATTATAGGAAAATGGTTGGATAAGGCTTGATGAAAGAACATACTCCTTAAAGGAAATAGTGGGCCACGCTTATGTTGATAGTTAAATAGTGGGGAAAAATTTACAGAAGGAGACCAGAGAAGAGAACAGAAGCAACAAGGAGGGAACAAGTATTCCTGTTCGCAGGCAATATCCTTAAGGAAAAGAACCATGGCTCTCCATTCATGCTCATTTATATTGCTGTTTTCTGGCTCTGATGACCATGAGATAGAGTATAAGATTTGCTACTGCAGAAGGTACTGAGTTTTAGCCTGTGTCCTAAGGGAGCCCAAACTCTACAATTTTCTCCAAATGAAACTTTCACAGGATACAGTACTGGAGCTTTAGGAATACTGTGGAAGATGAAGGATCACAGATTCAGATCAGAAAGCTGCTTTAGGATTAACCCCATCCCCTCTTATTACAAAGGAGAGAACCAAGACCCGTAGAGATAAAATGATTTGCCTCAAGATTATGCAGGTTGTAGGGACAAAGCCACCATTAGTCACTGGTCCTCTGAGTCCAAACCAGGGTTATTTCCCGGGTGTGATGCTGCCAAATCACCCTAAATAATGCCTGGCAATGTCTGAGTTGCCTTCGTATTAACTAACTATGACTCAGGTCATACTGTGTTCAAAATGGCCTGATAGACTGAAGGAAGGAGAGGAAGGTTTACTGCTTGACCCAGCATCATTAGACTCAAGTACTTTACTAGATGCCCTCATCCTACAGTGAAGATCCCCTCTCACAAATTATAACACTTGAAAAATTAACTTCTTGTGAGTACCATTTAGTAAATTGTTCCCATCCTCTAAACCAACTAGTACTTCAGTGCTTTGAAAAATGTCGTTTTTTCTGAACTACCTTTTAATTGGCAGCTTATTTCTAGCATGCAAGTCATTCATCCTTCATCAAGAGTAGTTGTACCTTCTGAATTTTCCATGATGGCCTAAACCTAAAGGACCAATTTTTAAAGAATTCTGAAAATCTCAATGGCGCATAGCTGCATTGGGCATGAATATTAAAAAGGGTGAGAGCTTAAAACCCTAGGTGGCAAGTCCCGTCAAGAGAGGCCACAAGAGAACATTCAAAATATGACTAGGATTCTATTGTGGGATTAATTAGTAGCAGGCTATGGCGTTTTAGCATTATAGAGAGGATCTTTTTCCCATAAATCTTTGGTCACACAATTCTGCCAGTTCCACTTTTTCTCAGCTTGGCATCACTGTTTGAGGGGAAAGCACCTGGACGTGGTGGAAGAGGAAGGAGACAGAGGAGGAGGATTCTGGATGATCCCCCTCTCTTTAGCATCCCTCTTTGCCAGCCATCGCATCAGACTAGCTACTTCCTCTGAGCAAGCCTTTCTCTTTTCCAAGACTGACACCATTATAGAATTCTATTCCGAAGCTTCGGATCAAGTAAGGTGGCTAAGAAATAAAAGATGAATCTTTTTAAGTTAGAAATTTTTCTATCATTGTCAGTTTGGTAAGAGGGGGAAAAAAATCCACATTCCTCACAGCAGAAATAAAACTCTCCTGTGCAAAAATCCTATGATGCTTTTCAGTGTGTTGCTTAGAAGTGAAGAAAGGGCTTATTTCATGGATATCACCCTGATTTTCACTGAGATTTATTTTCAATGACACCTGAAGATTACACATAAACCCTCTTGCCAGTGTAGCAGAACGGCCTGCCGCCTGAGCCATTAAAAGGGAACAGAACCAGCTGCAGATTCCCAGTCACCAGATTGTACAGTATGGAGTACAGTCGATGGATTCATCACAGACCTAATTAGAAAGACTTCCTGTTCTCAGCACAGCAAGTGCTGCTGCTGGTTACCTTCAGTGAAAGAAAACCTTCATTTTCTACCCCATATCTTTCTCGAGTTGGTAATATGGGACTTTTTTCAAATGCTTCCTTCCACTTTCTTTCTTGCCATCTTTACCCAAGAACAAATTATGGAATAAAAGTGAATCTATACTAAAATAATATATTCCAATGAGTTTCCAATTATGAGCAAGACTATTTAATTGGCACGTGCTCGTTTCTACCAAACTGTTCTAATGAATCATCTTCCAGAGCCAGAAGAACATTCTGTCTGGTGGTTGAAACTTCTTTTTTGTCTATCTCCCTTTTTCTGTTTATGAACTGAAGGGCTTTGGGTTCCTATAAAACTCTCCGCCTACTTACTTTCATTGGTCAGGGACACAGCTGCAAGTTTCCCAGGAGTCTTTCAACATTATCTGGCTTCCTATATGAGTAAATAGATTGCAAATTTTGTGAATTTCTGCTGAAAGTTTTTCAGCCTAGAATTATTCTTTAGGGGGAAAAAGTATTCTTTATTATGCCTGCATTCTGTAGAGGCAAACTGCAAAATAGAATGGAAAACCTTGCTTAAATTATAGGTGACAACAAGACAAACCACCACAATAGGAAAGGTGACCCATCTACTTATCACTTGGGAATATTATGGGAGAATCACTTTGTAAACATTAATTGGGGACAATTACTAACTTTTATTACACTCCCACTTAAATAGCATAACAGCCACTCAACGATCACCCATTAACTCCCATGCAAAACTTAGTTTAAATATATACCTAATAACTCTGACAAATGGACAGTCAGAACATTGGGATCTTCCTAGTATCAGGAGCAAATTAGGAAGACCTTTTGCTCATTGGATGGAATTTCTAGGGAAGGGGTGAGACACAAGTACATGGACGAACAGGATGGATGAATTGTAACTTGTGTACAACACTGAGGAGAACTCCCCAAAGGATGAGGTCACATATACATATGACCTTCATATGGTAACCTGGTGGCATAATAATTATGATGTGGATTTCAGACTGACAATCTTGGTACCATGAAGATGACAATACTCCCAGAATCAATTAATGTTCACAGGCTCATAGAATCTCAAAGTTAGGAGGTACTAAAGAAAAAGTGTATTATATTATAGGAGGTTGAACAGAAATCCCCTGTCAACATTCTTAAATGCTCATTTACACTGTGCTTAAAGTCATTTGATGATGGGAACCCACTGCATGATGCATAACTCTAAGGAAACTTATTCTGCTTTTGGACAATTCTTCATCTTAAGATCTTCATCTTCCTTATATCAAGGCAGTGTTTGCCTCTCTTCACTTTTTATTCATTGATGCTATTTCTTCAGGGGTCTATTAAAATGAGTCTAATTCTTTTACACACAGCCCTAAAACAAAACAAAATAAAACTTGTAAAGATCTGTCATAACCCAGCTAAGGCAAGATATCTCTCCCTCAATCCTTTAACATACCTTTTTAGCTCAGAATTCAGTACTCTTACCATCCTTCTAACTACCCTCCTCTGGGTCAAAATGGTGGTGTAGAGGCAGCAAAAGTTAAGACCTCTGAAAACCCTTCCTTACCAATTACAAACTAAATGCTCCTAGGGGACTGAAAAACCTAACAAGACAGAGCCAAGGAACCCTCCTGCTGGTCTCAATTCAAAAGGCAGACCCCTCAAAAGCTGGAATTTGAGAACACTCAGGTTTAAGGGGAAGGAAGAAGGAAGGTCCCAGGATCACTTCCCCACTTAAAGTGCTAAGCCTTTAGCGGAAGCAAGAACCTCTGCGCAGGCAAAGGTGCTGGTCTGGAGGGAGTAATTTGTGGGCAGGTCTGTGCCAGGCTCAGAGCATGAAAAACAGGTGGTGGGGAAGGAGCTGGAGAGGGAGCCCACAGCAGGCAGCCTGGTCATCACAGAGGAGACCTTGCTCCAGCCTTCCAGGAGTTTTTGGCCTCAGGGCACATCCAGCCCCACCCTGCTGAACTTAATCCCATCAAAAGTCTTCAGAGGCCAGGGAAGCTCAAGGTACAACACCCCTCCCCCACAGGCTGCACTGAGAGATCTCCTGACAAAGCTCCAAGAGGGGAGACTGACAGAAAACCCCAAAACCAAAAAAAAAAAAATGAGAGGAACAAGAGCACAGACAACTGCAGGGAGCAAAGAAGGGGTAAATATGAGCAAACAAGAAAAAGAAAAAAGAAATTACAATTGACAGCTTCTATACAAGCAATGAACAAAGAACAAACAACAGAGAAGGAGGAGGAAAGATCAAGCAATAAAACAGAAATCCCAGTGAATTGGATACAGGCTTTGGAAGAACTCAAAATGCAATTCAAAACACAATTAAGAGAGGCTGAAGACAATTGGGAAAAGAACTTAAAAACTAAGATAAGTCATCTGGAAACAGAAAACAGTGTCTTGAAAGCCAAAATCAACTAGCTTGAAAATGAGGCAAAGTTGATGAAAGATGAGGTAAAGAGGATGAAAGATGACCTCCAAAGAAAATCAGACCAGAAGGAGAAGGATGACCAAAAGGCCAGAGATGAAATCCAGTCTTTAAGAACCAGAATACAACAAGCAGGACACTATAAAACAAAACCCAAAAGAATTAAAAGTTTGAGTAAAATATGAAGCATCTCATTCACAAAACAGAAGATTTAGAAAATTGTTCCAGGAGAGACAACTTAAGAATCATTGGTCTATCAGAAGACCATGACAAAAGAAAAATCTTCAACGTCATACTACAGGGCATTATCCAAGAAAACTGCCCTGATATTCTAGAACAACAGGGAAAAAATGGAGATTGAAAGAATCCACAGATCACATCCTGTACTTAATCCCCAACTGACAACACTCAGGAATGTAATAGGCAAATTCAAGAACTATCACACCAAGGAAAAAATTTTACAAGCTGCCAAGAAGAAGTCATTCAAATACCATGGAACCACAGTGAGGACAACACAGTATATGGCTGCATCTACACTGAAGGACTGAAAGGCATGGAATATGATATTCCAGAAAGCAAGGAAACTAGGTCTACAACCAAGAATCAACTACCCAGCAAACCTGATTATTTCTTACAGGGGAAAGTATGGTCATTCAACAAAATAGAAGAATTCCAAGAATTTATTAAAAAAAAAGACATGACCTGAACAGAAAATTTGATGCCAAAGCACAGAACTCAAGAGAATCATCAAAAGGTAATTAAAGAAGAGGGAAAAAAGAAAAACAAAACAAAAAAAAACACTTTTTTTTAAAAGACCCAATAAGATAAAATGATATGTATCCCTATGAGAAAAGAGGTCTTTGGTAACTCCTAAAAATTATTATTCGGGGCAGCTGGCCTAGTGGATTGAGAGCCAGGCCTAGAGATGGGATGTCCTAGGTTCAAATCTGGCCTCAGACACTTCCCAGCTGTGTGACCCTGGGCAAGTCACTTAACCCTCATTGCCTAGCCCTTACCTCTCTTCTGCCTTGGAACTAATACACAGTATTGATTCCAAGACGGAAGGTAAGGGTTTAAAAAAATTTTTTTTATGATCACCTGGGCAGGTAGAAGAATGACACTTACAGTGAACAGTGACAAACTGTATAGGATGAAATGACAAGACATAAATATGTATATAGATATATGTATGCATAAATACATATACATGTGTGTATATATACACATATATACAACTAGAGCTAAAAAAGAGGTTAATACTAAAAGAAATGGGAAAAGAAACAAAAGAGGGTAAATTTATATGTCACAAAGAAGCTCATGGCAGGAGCAGGGAGAACATTAATACACTGGAAGGGTAAAGAGGTTGGAGATAGGAAATACTGTAAACCTTAAAATTCCTTAGACTTATAAATGTTGGAAATTTCACCATTGGGAAATTTCATACTTGAAAAATTTCCTATTGATAGTGGGTCTTGTCTATTGGAATGTGAACCCCATTGGCATGGGAGGTTCCTCCTCCTCCCTTCTTAAGATTACTTTAGGACAGAAACCTTTTGCTGAACAATGGAAAGGACTTTGACCTATGCTTAAGCATAGAACAGGAATTTCTTTGAGTCATGATTGATTTTAGAATTGATACAATGGAGATACTTGGAATCAATCTCCACCCTACTCAGTCCTAACAGGATTGAGGAAGGGCTGCAGCATAGATCAAAATTTAATTATTCCAATCTCTACCCTACTCAGGTTAACAGGATTTAGGAAGGGCTGTAGCAAAGGATCAAAGATTTAATTATTTGAAAATATGAGCTTCAACAGACATGTGCAAAGCCAGAGACCTCTGGGCAGTCCTGGGTTAAGCTAGAGCCTCCATTGGCACAGGGAAATTGATGGACAGTGATTGGTAGATATGAGAACTGAGGGGAGGGAACTTGGATGGTTTCCTTAAAGAGAGAGGGGTCTGAAGACTGAGAGGTGGTGGTTGAGGAGTTTGTCTGAGTGGTTGGAGTGTGCTCTGAGAAGCTTGCTCTGAAGGAAGCGGAAGGTGGGGGCCTCTGAGACTGTTTCTCCATTTTGGTCACGTGAGTAATAGGGACTGAGCTCTTTTCTTTGCCCCAGCTATCTAAGGGCTTGGGCCTTTTGGCCCAGCCTAAACAGAAGGGGTATTTAAGCCCTATTCCCTTCTCTCCCTTTTCTCTCTCTCTATCTCTAATTCCTTTCTTCCTCCTATTGTAATTAAACTCCATAAAAGATTGACTGCTGACTTGAGTTTTCATTTAGGAATTACATAGCTGAATTCCTTGGCGACCTTAAATTAATATATATCAGTCTTTTAAAGTGATTTCCTTGTCACAATACTCAACTCTTACGTGCATTGAAATTGACCCAAAGAGGGAAAAACAATCTAATCCATTGGGGCAGAGAATAGATTTGCACCCTATAGGAGAGTAGAAGGGTAACAAATGTACTGGTGGGGAGGGAAGCAGTACAAGGGAGGGAGAGGGTGGGGGTGGTTTTAAAAAGACTGCAAGGAAAATAAGGGGGGGAATAAGAAGGAAGGGGGTAGAAAGGGAAGTAAAATAAGGGTGGGAACTAGGGGGACTGATTAAAAACAAACATTGGTGTAGAAGAAAATAGTGAAAGAAGAAAAGGCAGGACTAAGAGTAGAAATCAAAATACTGGGAAATACACAGCTGGTAATCATAACTCTGAAAGTGAATAGAATGAACTCACCTGTAAAACGCAAGCTAATAGCAGAGTGGATTAGAATACAAAACCCTACAATATACTGTCTACAAGAAACACACATGAGGAAGGTAGATATGCATAGGGTGAAAGTAAGAGGATGGAGCCAAATCTATTGGGCTTCAACTGAGAAAAAGAAGGCAGAAGTCACAAACATGATATCTGACAAAGCCAAGGTAAAAATAAATCTAGTTAAAAGAGATAGGGAAGGTAATTACATCCTGATAAAAGGCAGTATAGACAATGAGGAAATATCAGTACTCAACATGTATGCACCAAATGGCATAGCATCCAAATTTCTAAAGGAGAAACTAGTGGAGCTCAAGGATGAAATAGATAGATAAACTCTACTAGTGGGAGACCTGAACCTTCCTCTATCCAAACTAGATAAATCAAAACTAAAAATAAATAAGAAAGAGGTAAGAGAAGTGAATGAAATCTTAGAAAAATTAGAGTTAGTAGATATGTGGAGAAAAATAAATAAGGACAAAAAGGAATACACCTTTTCGGCAGCATATGGTACATTCACAAAGATTGACCATATATTAGGGCATAAAATCATTGAAAACAAGTGCAAAAGAGCCGAAATAATAAGTGCAACCTCCTTAGATCACAATTCAATGAAAATAATAGTAAGGGCACATGGAGAAGTAAATAAAAAATTAATTGGAAATTAAACAATATGATTTTTCAAAACCGGTTAGTTGAAGAACAAGTCATAGAAAAAAATTAATTATTTCATTGAAGAAAATGACAATGATGACACATCTTTTCAAAACCTATGGAATGCAGCCAAAGCAGTACTCAGAGGAAAATTTATATCCTTGAATTCATATATTAACAAACTAGAGAGGGCAGAGGTCAATGAATTGGGCATGCAAATTAAAAAACCAGAAAGAAAACAAATTAAAAATCCTCAGGTGAAGACTAAATTAGAGATCCTAAAAATCAAAGGAGAAATTAATAAAATTGAAAATCAAAGAACTATTGATTTAATAAATAATACCAGAAGCCAGTACTTTGAAAAAACTAATAAAATAGACAAAGTACTGGTCAATCTAATTAAAAAAGGAAAGAAGAAAACCAAATTGACAGTATCCAAGATGAAAAGGGAGACCTCACCTCTAATGAAGAGGAAATTAAGGCAATCATTAAAAACTATTATTCCCAACTATATGGCAACAAATATAGCAATCTAGGTGATATGGATGAATATTTACAAAAATATAAATTGCCTAGACTAACAGAGGAAGAAATAGATTACCTGAACAACCCCATATCAGAAAAAGAAAATGAACAAAGCATCAAAGAACTCACTAAGAAAAAATCCCCAAGTCCAGATGGATTCTCAAATGAATTCTGTCAAACATTCCAAGAACAACTAATCCCAATATTATACAAACTATTTGACAGAATAAGGAAAGAAGGAATTCTACCAAATTCATTTTACAACACAAATATGGTTCTGATTCCAAATCCAGGCAGGTCAAAAACAGAGAAAGAAAACTATAGACCAATCTCTTTAATGCCTATAGATGCAAAAATCTTAAATAGGATACTAGCAAAAAGATTCCAACAAGTCATCACAAGGGTTATTTACTATGACCATGTAGGATTCATACCAGGAATTCAAGGATGGTTCAATATTAGGAAAACCATCCATATAATTGACCATGTTAACAAGCAAACTGACAAAAATCACTTGATTATATCAATAGATGCAGAAAAAGCCTTTGACAAAATACAACACTCATTCCTATTGAAAACTCTAGAAAGTATAGGAAAGAAGGGCCTTTTCTAAAATTAATAAACAATATATATCTAAAACCATCAGCAAACATCATCTGCAATGGAGATAAACTAGAAGCCTTCCCAATAAGATCAGGAGTGAAACAAGGATACCCATTATCACCTCTATTATTTAACATTGTACTAGAAACTCTAGCTGTAGCGATTACAGAAGAAAAAGAAATTGAAGGCATTAAAACTGGCAATGAGAAGACCAAGCTATCACTCTATGCAGATGATATGATGGTCTACTTAAAGAATCCCAGAGAATCAACCAAAAAGCTAGTTGAAATAATCAACAACTTTAGCAAAGTTGCAGGATACAAAATAAACCCACATAAGTCATCAGCATTTCTATATATCTCCAACCCATTTCAGCAGCAAGAAATAGAAAGAGAAATTCCATTTAAAATCACCCTAGACAACATAAAATACTTAGGAATCTATCTGCTGAGAGAAACACAGGAACACAACTATAAAACATTCTCCACACAAAACTGGATGTAAACAATTGCAAAAACATTGATTGCTCATGGGTAGGACGAGCTAACATAATAAAAATGACAATGCTTCCCAAATTAATTTACTTATTTAGTGTCATACCCATTGAACTACCAAAAAACTTTTTTACTGAATTAGAAAAAAATGACAAAGTTCATTTGGAAGAAAAAAGATCAAGGATATGCAGGGAAATCATGAAAAAAATGCGAAGGAAGGAGGCCTTGCAGTCCCACATCTCAAACTAGGCTATAAAGCAGTGGTCATCAAAACAATTTGTTACTGGCTAAGAGACAGAAAGTAGAGTCAGTAGATTAGACTTGAGGTAAGTGACCTCAGCAAGATGGTCTATGACAAACCCAAAGACCCCAGCTTTGGGGACAAAAATCCACTATTTGACAAAAACTTCTGGGAAAACTGGAAGACAGTGTGGGAGAAATTAGGTTTGGATCAACATTTCACACCCTGCACCACGATAAACTCAGAATGGATGAATGACCTGAATATAAAAAGGAATGTATAGGCAAATTAGGTGTACACAGAATAGAATGCATGTCAGTTCTTTGGGAAAGGAAAGACTTTAAAAACAAGCAAGAGCTAGAAAAAATTCTCAAAATGTAAAATCAATAATTTTATTACATCAAATTAAAACGTTTTTGTACAAACAAAACTAATGCATCCAAAATTAAAAGGGAAGCAACAAATTGGGAAACAATCTTCATAACAAAAACCTCTGACAAAGGTCTAATTATTCATATTTATAAAGAACTAAACCAATTATACAAAAAATCAAGCCATTCCCCAATTAATAAATGGGCAAGGGACATGAATAGGCAATTTTCAGTTAAAGAAATCAAAACTATTATTAAGCACATGAAAGTGTTCTAAATCTCTTATAATCTGAGAAATGCAAATCAAAACAACTCTGAGGTATCACCTCACACCTAGCGGATTGGTTAACATGACAGCAAAGGAAAGTAGTGTATGCTGGAGGGGATGTGGCAAAGTCAAGACATTAATGCATTGCTGGTGGAGTTGTGAATTGATCCAACCATTCTGGAGGGCAATTTGGAACGATGCCCAAAGGGCAATAAAAGACTGTCTGCCCTTTGATCCAGCCATAACACTGCTGGGTTTGTACCCCAAAGAGATAATAAGGGAAAAGACCTGTATAAAAATATTCATAGCTGCGCTCTTTGTGGTGGCAAAAAAATTGGAAAATGAGGGGATGCCCTTCAATTGGGGAATGGCTGAACAAATTGTGTTATATCTTGGTGATGGAATACTATTGTGCTCAAAGGAATAATAAAGTGGAGGAATTCCATGGGAACTAGAAGGACCTCCAGGAATTGATGTAGAGTGAAAGGTACAGAACCAGGAAAACATTGTACACAGAGACTGATACAGTGTGGTAAAATCAAACGTAATGTACTTCTCCATTAGTGGCAATGCAGTGATCCTGAACAACTTGGAAGTATCTACAAGAAAAAACACTATCCACATTCAGAGGAAGAACTGTGAGAGTAAAAACAAAGAAGAAAAACAACTGCTTGAATCCATGGGTCGAGGGGAAATGTCTGGGGAGGTAGAATATAAATGAACATCATAATGCAAACACCAACAACATGGAAAAAGGTTCTGATGAAGGACATGTACAATACCCAATGAAATTACGTGTCAGCTGTGGGAAGGGTGGATGGAGGGGAGGGAAATAATGTGATTATTGTAACCAAGGTATAATACTCTAAATTGACTAAATGAATTAATTCAAATTTTTAAAAAAAGAATGAAAAAAAAAGGAATGATAAACTGCTTGTTTTCCAAATGAGCTCTTAAGACTTCCAAAAACTGATGGGAGTGAAATGAACAGAACATTTTACACAGTACTGAAACATTGTGGGATGAGCATATGTAATCAACTTTGCTACTCATCGCAATGCAATTATTCAGGACAATCCTGAGGGATTTATGAGAAGAAATTCTCTCCACATCAAGAAAAAGAACTGTAGGAATAGAAATGCAGAAGGAAAACAGTATTTTTCACTTGTTTATATGGTTGTTGGATAAGGTATTTTGACTTTTAAAAGAATATTACAAGGGGTGGAGCTAAGATAGCCATGGAGAAGCATGAACTCCTGGAATCTCCTTTCAAATGATCACTAATAAGCATCAATGATGTCACTGCTATGATCAATGATGTCCCTGATATGGTCAACATTACTGCTATAGTCAATGATTTCACTACTATAGTCAATGACTTCACTGCTATGGTCAATGATGTTACTGCTATGTCACTGCTATGGTCAATGATGTCACCTCTATGTCACTGCTATGGTCAATGATGCCACTGCTCTGTTGCTGCTTTGGTCAATGATATTAGTGCTGTGTCACTGCTATGGTCAATGATATCACTGCTATGTCACTGCTATTGTCAATGATGATACTGCTATGGAACGTCACTGCTATGGTCAATGATGTCATGTCTATGGTCAATGTCACTGTTATGATTAATGATGATACTGAGATGGTCAATGTCACTGCTAAGGTTAATGATGTCACTGCTATGGTCAATGTCACTGCTAGGGTAAATGATGATACTGCAATGGCCATCACTTCTATGGTCAATGATGTCACTGATATGGTCAATGTCACTGCTATGGTCAATGATGTTGCTGTTTGGTCAATGATATCACTTCTATGGTCAATGATGTTACTGCTTTGA